>NC_060119.1:842451147-842754178 GCF_021461395.2 Schistocerca americana | reverse complement strand
AAAATCGTAACACGGTCCCTGACTTCAGCCGTCGCACGGACGCCAAAATGGAAAATATTGAAATAAACGATATCGGAATTGAAAAACAACTGCTATCACTTAGTAGCGGAAAAGCATCCGGACCAGACGAGATACCCTTAAGATTCTACAGTGATTATGCTAAAGAACTTGCCCCCTTTCTATCAGCAATTTATCGTAGATCGCTGGAAGAACGTAAAGTACCTAGCGACTGGAAGAAAGCGCAGGTCGTTCCCATTTTCAAGAAGGGTCATAAATCAGATGCGAATAATTATAGGCCTATTTCGCTTACGTCAATCTGTTGTAGAATAATGGAACATGTTTTGTGTTCTCGTATTATGACGTTCTTAGATAATTCAAACCTCCTTCATCATAACCAACATGGATTCCGCAAACAGAGATCATGTGAAACTCAGCTCGCCCTATTTGCCCAAGAAATTCACAGTGCCGTAGACACTGGCGAGCAGATTGATGCCGTATTCCTGGACTTCAGGAAGGCATTTGATACGGTTCCGCACTTACGTTTAGTGAAAAAAATACGAGCTTACGGAATATCGGACCAGGTTTGTGATTGGATTCAGGATTTCCTAGAAGAAAGAACACAACATGTCATTCTTAACGGTTCAAAATCTGCAGATGTAGAGGTAATTTCGGGAGTACCGCAGGGAAGCGTGATAGGACCTTTATTGTTTACAATATACATAAATGACTTAGTTGACAACATCGGTAGCTCCGTGAGGCTATTTGCAGATGACACGGTTGTCTACAAGAAAGTAGCAACATCAGAAGACTCGTACGTACTCCAGGAGGACCTGCAGAGGATTAATGCATGGTGCGACAGCTGGCAGCTTTCCCTAAACGTAGATAAATGTAATATAATGCGCATACATAGGGGCAGAAATCCATTCCAGTATGATTATGCCATAGGTGGTAAATCATTGGAAGCGGTAACGACCGTAAAATACTTAGGAGTTACTATCCGGAGTGATCTGAAGTGGAATGATCACATAAAACAAATAGTGGGAAAAGCAGGCGCCAGGTTGAGATTCATAGGAAGAATTCTAAGAAAATGTGACTCATCGACGAAAGAAGTAGCTTACAAAACGCTTGTTCGTCCGATTCTTGAGTATTGCTCATCAGTATGGGACCCTTACCAGGTTGGATTAATAGAAGAGATAGACATGATCCAGCGAAAAGCAGCGCGATTCGTCATGGGGACATTTAGTCAGCGCGAGAGCGTTACGGAGATGCTGAACAAGCTCCAGTGGCGGACACTTCAAGAAAGGCGTTACGCAATACGGAGAGGTTTATTATCGAAATTACGAGAGAGCACATTCCGGGAAGAGATGGGCAACATATTACTACCGCCCACATATATCTCGCGTAATGATCACAACGAAAAGATCCGAGAAATTAGAGCAAATACGGAGACTTACAAGCAGTCGTTCTTTCCACGCACAATTCGTGAATGGAACAGGGAAGGGGGGATCAGATAGTGGTACAATAAGTACCCTCCGCCACACACCGTAAGGTGGCTCGCGGAGTATAGATGTAGATGTAGATGTAGATGTCATGTCCACGGTGATACTTCTGCATCTCTTCCCCCAGATTCACGGTTGCCGAAGACAGCGCGGCCGCAGCAGCCGCCAGAGGGTTTCATCATGACACCGCAGGACGACCCCTTGAGACAGAACCATCGCCTTCTTCACCTCCTCTCGTCCTACCGATGGAGCTGGACGCGCCCTCGCCGCAGCAGCCGACGCCTTCTACAATTTCGTATGGGCCTCAGCGGGTGGACGCGTACCCTTCTGGGCGTTTTCTGGGGGACGTTTCCACCAGAGCGAAGCCCGGATGGCGGGGTACGACCTGCACCCACACTTTCCGGTCCCTTCGAGCGTCCACGCTCCTGCCTCCTCTGTCGTGCTCCTTATAAGACGACGGTCCGTCGCTTTGTGGGGGCGAGGAGGAGGGGGCGTAAAGTCAAGCGCCGGCAAGCCAGTCGGGAACGACAGGGAACAGATTGCTGGGAAGCCAATCGCACACTGACCTATCACTTTCTAGGATGACAACGCAACAGCAGCGGCCCCTATGTGAAGAGGACATAAGCACCGGACCGACTGGCGACGCCCGAATGGAATAGTAGCTTCAAGACTAGTGACTTGTATAAGAGCGACAACTCTGTTTGTATCGCTTGTACATTCTATGTAGCACAGACTTGTGATCGTTTATACGGGCACTGAAGACGATTACTTATTTTGTATATCGCCCTCTGCTTGCGACACTTCTGTGGAATTGAATCAATATTCACTGCTAGGAATTTTGAGTTTGTTAAGCAATCTATAGAAGTGTCATTGAATTTTAATACAACGGTCATTTTCCCCAGTTCAAACTAAAATTGAGGGGATTTGTATTCCTTATGTTCAATGTAATTTTATTGCATATTGATCAGTTGCAAACTTCCTTGGCAGTTTCATTTGCTTTCTCCAACAGAAATTTTCTTGTTTTCTCAATGGCTATAACACTGCTGTCAACATCAAAGAGAAAATTTTCTTATGACTGACAATGTTAGATTCAGTCCGTTTATCAGGGACAGTATTGTTCCTAACATACTACCCTGACAAACTCACATTTGTGTGCATTTTGGTTCTGAATAGTGTTGAATTAGTCTTTTAGCTTGTTTTATTCGTGTTACGTCTACTCTTTGTACGCTAATTGCTATGTATAGTCGGAATCAATCGTCAGATACGCCTCTTATTCATAATGATTCCAGCTTTTTGGTATATTATTCCTCCCTTTTTGGCTACAAAACCCTATTTTCCAACATAGCCTCGGTTTACTGCGACGGCCTGCGCCACCTTACTGAGAAGGCCTGTATGGCGGCATGGTACCACTTAACAGGCTGACATGGGAGCACCATCCACGTACTGCTTCTCGTTGAGTGCATCCTTCACTGGGCAAAGCAATTGGAAGTCGGAAGGTGCGAAATCCGGGCTGCAGGGCTGATGAGGAAATACAGTCCATGAAGCTTTGTGAGCCCCACTAAGATGCGCAGTCTTGCCTGAGACCTTGCGTTGTCATGGAGAAGGAGAAGTAGTTTGTATTTCTGTGGCGAGAAGTACGAGGGCAGTTCAATAAGTAATGCAACACATTTTTTTTCTGAAACAGGGGTTGTTTTATTCAGCATTGAAATACACCAGGTTATTCCCCAATCTTTTAGCTACACAACACTATTTTTCAACGTAATCTCCATTCAGTGCTACGGCCTTACGCCACCTTGAAATGAGGCCCTGTATGCCTGCACGGTACCATTCCACTGGTCGATGTCGGAGCCAACGTCGTACTGCATCAATAACTTCTTCATCATCCGCGTAGTGCCTCCCACGGATTGCGTCCTTCATTGGGCCAAACATATGGAAACCCGACGGTGCGAGATCGAGGCTGTAGGGTGCATGAGGAAGAACAGTCCACTGAAGTTTTGTGAGCTCCTCTCGGGTGCGAAGACTTGTGTGAGGTCTTGCGTTGTCATGAAGAAGGAGAAGTTCGTTCAGATTTTTGTGCCTACGAACACGCTGAAGTCGGTTCTTCAATTTCTGAAGAGTAGCACAATACACTTCAGAGTTGATCGTTTGACCATGGGGAAGGACATCGAACAGAATAACCCCTTCAGCGTCCCAGAAGACTGTAACCATGACTTTACCGGCTGAGGGTATGGCTTTAAACTTTTTCTTGGTAGGGGAGTGGGTGTGGCGCCACTCCATTGATTGCCGTTTTCTTTCAGGTTTGAAGTGATGAACCCATGTTTCATCGCCTGTAACAATCTTTGACAAGAAATTGTCACCCTCAGCCACATGACGAGCAAGCAATTCCGCACAGATGGTTCTCATTTGCTCTTAATGGTGTTCGGTTAGACAACGAGGGACCCAGCAGGAACAAACCTTTGAATATCCCAACTGGTGAACAATTGTGACAGCACTACCAACAGAGATGTCAAGTTGAGCACTGAGTTGTTTGATGGTGATCCGTCGATCATCTCGAACGAGTGTGTTCGCACGCTCCGCCATTGCAGGAGTCACAGCTGTGCACGGCCGGCCCTCACGCGGGAGATCAGACAGTCTTGCTTGACCTTGCGGCGATGATGACACACGCTTTGCCCAACGACTCACCGTGCTTTTGTCCACTGCCAGATCACCGTAGACATTCTGCAAGCGCCTATGAATATCTGAGATGCCCTGGTTTTCCGCCAAAAGAAACTCGACCACTGCCCGTTGTTTGCAACGCACATCCATTACAGACGCCATTTTAACAGCTCCGTACAGCGCTGCCACCTGTCGAAAGTCAATGAAACCATACGAGACGAAGCGGGAATGTTTGAAAATATTCCACAAGAAATTTCCGGTTTTTTCAACCAAAATTGGCCGAGAAAAAAAATGTGTTGCATTACTTATTGAACTGCCCTCGTAGTTTGTATTTTTGTGGCGACGAACACGCTGAAGTTGTTTCTTCCATTTCCTGAGGGTATTGTAGTACACTTCAGAGTTAATCGGTGCACCATGAGGGAGGACATCAAACAGAATAACCCCTTCAGAGTTCCAGAATACCATCGACATATCTTGGCCGATTGAGGGTGAAGACTTGAACTTTGTCTTCGGAGGAGAACTGCTTGCGACCGGCCGTCAGTTTTGCGTGACCTCGTTGCCATGTTGACAGACGAATCGCCCAGAGACTCGCCATGCTTTTATTCGCTCCGTCTCCGTAGACATTCTGCAAGCACCTATATCGGCGAAGTCCTGGTTTTCCGCCAAAAGAAACACAATGTCAGCTCTGTGATCGGTTCGCACCTTCGCTAGACACACCAGTTTGAAGGTTACGCATAGCGCCGCCACCTTTCGGAACCTCTTGAAACTGTAGGGGCTGAAGTAGGAATACTCCGCGATATACCACAACAAATTCCGCATTTTTCAACCGAGACTCACCAAGAAAAAAAAGCGTTGCATTACTTACTGAACGCTCCGTATGCATCAAGCAGAGGTATTCCTGAAAACATTACGTTAGCTGTTACTCGGCAGATGACTTCGGAGAGGAACACCCAGTCTAAGTAGGCTGTTTAGGTTTTTCTATTGGTAACGCCACCTCTGTATGAAAATCACTGGCTGTGCTGTGTGCAGTCTGTGGCTGCTTTGCATTGTTGTAATACTCGCCATTGTAGTGTTAGGCAGCTGGATGTGAACAGCGCATAGCGTTGCGCAGTTGGAGGTGAGCCGCCAGCAGTGGTGGATGTGGGGAGAGAGATGGCGGAGTTTTGAAATTTGCCATGAACTGCTATATTTATATATGATGATATCAAGGTAAATACATTGTTTGTTCTCTATTAATATCTTTCATTTGCTAACTATCCCTATCAGTAGTTAGTGCCTTCCGTAGTTTGAATCTTTTATTTAGCTGGCAGTAGTGGCACTCGCTGTATTGCAGTAGCTTGAGCAGCGAAGATTTTTGTGAGGTAAGTGATTTGTGAAAGGTATAGTTTAATGTTAGTCAGGGCCATTCTTTTGTAGGGAAATTTGAAAGTCAGATTGCGTTGCGCTAAAAATATTGTGTGTCAGGTTAAGCACAGTCATGTATAATTGTTCAAAGGGGACGTTTCATATGTCGACCCTTAGCCGAGGATACCTCACTGGAATCTTCTGATTTTTTTCTTGTAGTTTGTGTGATTAGTGTAGCTTTTGTTTATTGCTAGCGCGTAATTATAGAGAGAGTTTCCATTGTAGTTGAAGTTTTTCCTTGTTGTACAGTAAAACAGTTGTGGAATGCATGTAGATTTGCACCAAGTATTTCGCAGCTGCAATTAACTAGATATTATTTTCAGTGTTATGTTAATGTGTTCTCTTATTTTTGCTCTTCAAATTGTGTTTTTCTGTGTTGTCGTGTGAAATATTGTGACAATAATGGCGTGTGAAAAACGTAATACTAGGCTCCAAAGTAAACTGAGAAATGACAGTGAAAATGAAAGCAGTGTGTTAGCGTCACCGAGTAATGAATTAACTGATGTTCAAAGTAGTAATTTGGTAATTGTGCATAGGGAAATGGAGCGGGCTGCAAACAATCGTGTAGACAGTGAAACAGGTAGTGAACAGGGAAGCATTATCGAATGATCGGTCGGCAACAGCTCGCCTCAGGAATCCGAAATGACAGGACACAATTTCGCAAATACTGTAGATTCAGGTTTTGGGTTATCACCGTTTTCTCAAATAAGTCAAGACGCATTTTCTGCTTGTCAAAATGTGAATGTTGCCGGTGCAAATGCACTGCCGAAAAGCGTAGAGAAACAGATTCCAGACACTAATACATTATTATTGCAATTAATGCAACAAATGGAACAAAATCAGAGACAAATGGGACAAAATCTTAAAAAGTTAGACACAGTGGAACAAAATCTCAAAAAGTTAGACACAGTGGAACAAAATCTCAAAAAGTTAGACACAATGGAACAAAATCTTCAAAAGTTAGACACTACACTTGAACAAACACGTGAAGATTTAACCACTGAGTTACATAACATCGAATCGAAATGTCAAAAGGTCTGTAATGACGTAAAACACAAATTTGTGAGCATTTCCAACCTATTTTTTCGCGTCATGAAAATGTATTACAGAATCACGAAGCAGCCATAAAAGAACTGCAAACTATTGTTCATGAAAATCATGAGACCTTGCAAGCTAAAATTGACTCAGTTGCATCTACCGATTCGGTTACGCAACTTGCAAGAACTCAGGTAAACTTAAAGGACACAGTAGACACCCTGAAAATTGGTTCAGAAAAACACACTGAGGAAATGTGTTCACTATCGGAGAAAGTAGCCGAACTTTCGGATCAGGTCACTAACTTATCTACAAAGGTAGATGATGATCTGAATGACACAAGACCCATAGCCTTCACTGACACAGAAGAGTATGAACAAATAAGAAAATTCAAACAAAATCAAAATCAAATCAATACACAGTACAAAAGAGAAATCCGGGAAGTACAAGATCAGTTGACGCAGGTAATACAAGAATTACGTATTTCAGAGGACACTCGCGCTCCAATACGGGAAGAGGGACATAGAAATACGGAACAACCACAAAATAATAACACAGGACACTTCGGAAGTTATGAAAGAAATTGGCAAGGCGCATTGGATTTTGAGATGGAACCGCCGAAACGAAGTAACAATGACCGACATGCGACTCGCCGACATGACGATTTTGATTATAAGCTGTTCATTACTACACGTAAATTCAAAACATTTAAGAATTCTGGCAACGACATTCATCCACAAGCATGGCTCCATCAATTCTCTCATTGTTTTCCTCCCAACTGGTCGTTAGAACACAGATTAGAATTTATGTGTGGCTACTTGGAGAATGAACCAGCTGTAAGAATGCGATCGGTAATTCACGATTGCCACAGTGAAGGAGAGTTTTACCATGCCTTCCTCTCAGCATATTGGTCTCAAGCCACACAAGACCGAGTAAAACATGGCATCATAATGATGAAACATTTCGAACAATCTGAATTTTCCAGTCTTGGGAAATATTTTGAAGACATGTTGCATAAGAATCAGTATCTTTCAAACCCATACAGCCCCTCAGAACTCATCCGCATTTGCTTACTCAAATTGCCTGAACATTTACGACATATTATTTTAGCAGGACGTTGTAAAGAAGACATTGAGGCTTTTCAGGGACTGTTACAAGAACTGGAAATTGACACAGACAGTCGCGGGATGCGAAAACAGGAAAACAATCACTACAGGTCACTTCCGTCACAATCCCGTGACGACAGAAACAATAACTGGACACGACAGGTCTATTCTTACAACGCAAATCGTGACCAAAATAGACACCACCCGTACGACAACCGTTGGCAGAGTAGTAATAATTACAGGGAAAGATCACCTCTCCGCGGTAGTGACTATCACAGAGACAATCAGAGAAACAGACAATATGGGAACGAAAATAATTATTATTACGGGAGACAGAATAACATTAGACGCAACGGTCCAGCGCGCAGTTACGATTCAGGGAGAAATTCTCCACCACTTAACCGACAAGAAAGAAACTACAGGAACTACCGACATGACGACAGACGATGTGATCGTAACGACAGACCTGAATTGCATCAGCACTGGCGGGATTCAAACGGAGCAGGGCCTTCTCATCACGGTGAATTTGTAGAAGTTAGGTCTCCAAATACCAATAACGACGCGCGCCAACAAAGTGACCATAGGCAACGACTCACACCGCTGGCTGCCACAAAACGTACTTATGAAACTGATGACGCAGCTGCCGTAGCTAGTAATTACGTAAAAATGGAAGACATTAGGGACATCTTACTCCAGGAACACGACGTAAAACTTAACAACATTGCATATCCTGTGATTCACATTACTGTAAATGACGTAAAATTTACGGCAGTACTTGACTCTGGCAGTCCCATTTCAGTAATCAGTGAAACAGCCTTTAGCAAATGCAACAAATCGAACGATTGCCCCACACTTCCGTTACGTAAGATTAAATTACAAGGTGCAATCTTTGGAAAAAGTGTAGATGTACGCCAACAAACCAACTTAGAATTCTTTTGTCAAAGCCACAGCTTCTCTATGAACTTTCTTATTGTTCCATTATTGTCGACGGAAATTATACTGGGAGTAGACTTTTTGAATGAATACAAAGCAATCTTAAACTTTCACGATGCTGAAATAACTTTAGAAAAAGAAGGTAAGTCAGTAGCTTTGAAATTTGAAGATTGGCTCTCAAACCATGATGTAGAAATTAATCGGCTTTACCTCCTGTTAGACAACAGTTTGGAATTTTCGACGGAACTTGACGCTAACAATCATTCTGCAAGTACTGACAGGGATGATATCGACGGCGCATTTGACACTAATAAGTTAATTCAGAATAAAATTCAAACAATTGAGAATTGTAATGACACTGATAGGCAGGACCTTTTTGAGATTTTACAAGCACATTCCACAGTTTTTACTCACAAAACAGGAACAATCAAGGGATTTCAATACCAATTTCTTGTTCGTGACCATACTAAATTTTGTGTTAGACCATACGTAATTCCAGCACATTATAGGGACCGTGTTAGAACAGAAATACAATCTATGCTTGACGAGGGCATTATTGAGCCTGCAGTAAGCTCATACAACAATCCGTTACATGTTGTTGAGAAGAAAAATGGATCGATCAGACTTGTCTTAGATTCGAGACAAATCAATACTATCATTATTCCTGAAACAGACAGGCCGCAGACGATGGAAGAACTTCTTCAAAATTTTAATGGTGTAAAAGTGTTGTCTTCCATTGATCTCAGATCCAGCTTTTATCAGATCGAACTTCATCCAGAATGTAGAAAATACACAGCTTTCCTTTGTTTCGGCGTTTGTTATCAGTTTCGGAAACTTCCGTTTGGTTTGAACATTTCTTCAGCAGCATTCATTCGCGGGCTAAATTCCATATTACCTGAATTCTTAAAACGTCACATCACCTTATATGTAGACGATATTCTGATAGCAGAAGCCTCATGGGAACAACACAATCGCATCCTCAACAGCGTGTTACACATTTTTGCAGAATCTGGAATTACAGTTAACTTGGAAAAGTCTGAATTCGGTAGGACAAAAGTGAAGTTTTTGGGACATATTATTTCTTCTGAAGGCATTCAGCCGGATCCTGAAAAGTTAGAAGCAATCAGAGCCATTCCAGTTCCATCTACACAAAGACAAGTCCGCACTTTTCTAGGTCTCGTAAATTTTTACCGTCGTTTTCTGAATATGCAAATTCTTGTTACACCAAAACTTTGTTCTCTCACTGGAAAAAATACTATTTGGAACTGGGACGAACAAGCACAGTTGGAATTCAATTCTTTGAAACAATCGCTACTTAACGCGCCAATACTAGCTCATCCAGATCTGTCACAAGATTTCTGCCTTAGCACGGATTCTTCTAAAGTCGGTCTTGGTGCCCATTTATTTCAAGAAGCCATAGAAAATGACACTACCGTTCAGAAAACCATTGCTTTTGCTAGCCGAGTGCTAACAAAATCTGAAAAAAAATTATTCCGTTACTGAATTAGAAGCTTTGGCTATCGTTTGGGCATTTAACAAATTCCGTTTCTTTCGTTCTGGTAAGCACGTAAAAGTATACAGTGATCATCGTGCATTACAATTTCTTATGTCTTCAAAATTAAATCATGACAGGTTAAAACGTTGGGCATTGTTTCTGCAAGAATTCCGCTTCACAATAGTCTACATTCCCGGCAAGGAGAACATTGTTGCGGACGCACTGTCACGCGCACCGGCTGGGCTAGAGAAAAGTAACACAGAAGGCAACCTCGAGAAAAATTTCAGTATTCTTTACATTCAGAAAGTCGCCTTTGAAAACTTCATCACCACATCTTTAAAGGACATTGCTCATGAACAAGATAAAGATCCGATTTGGAAAGACATCAAGAGCAAATGGCATGAAAAGACACACACACAGATTCGGCATTATTACCTGGTTAGAAACAACATACTCTTCAAACGCTGCACTGTTGATGACAAGCTATGGGTACTTTGCATTCCAGACGATTTTGTTAATAAGCTCATTTGGTACATTCATTTCAGCTACGCACATTTTGGTCCACGAAAATGGTATCATATTCTTCGAACGACATGTTATTTTAACAATATGGAAAACTTTGTCAAAAGGCGAAACCATCTACTGTCTCACATCGTGCTCCGTTATTTCCTATTATTCCTTCTAAATGAAAAGAATTTGCTGCTGTTGATCTCTTGGGACCGCTTGTCAGAACATCTAATGGATTTTCGTACGTTTTAGTCGCTGTTGAACTTACTTCAAAATTTGTTTCTTTCACTCCATTACGTAAAGCCACTGGACGATCTGTATCCAACGCCTTTGTTAAAAATTTCTTACGTGAAGTTGGACACGTTAGCAAAGTCATTTCAGATAACGGACCTCAATTCAGATCTGCTGCTTCGGAATCATAAAATCAAACCTGTTTTTATTTCATTGTACTCACCACATTGTAACCCGTCTGAACGGATTATGAAAGAAATCAATAAGCTTTGCAGACTTTATTGTCACAGAAAGCATCAGCATTGGGACAGATATTTACACTTATTTCAAAATGTGCTGAATGAAATGCCTCATGATTCCACTGCTTTACCACCTACTCTTGTACTAAAGAATGAAGAACCACCGAACAGAATCAGAGAGGTTGTGTCTTTCCCAAATACACGTAAACTTCAACACAAAGACATAATTGATTTGGCTCTTAAAAATATAAAATCTGCAGCAGACAAAAGGAGAAAACTACACGGTAAAGCAAATGCAAAGGAATTGTATATTGGTCAGAAAGTTCTCATTAAAGCTCATTCATTGTCACATAAGAAGAAACACTTGAGTCACAAATTCTTTCTAGTTTACAATGGACCTTACAGAATCCGATGTATACCACATGATAATTGCGTTGAAGTTGAAACTCTGCGTACTAGGAAGAGTAAAGGTTTACACCACATTTCACATGTAAAACCGTTTATTGAAAGATAATCTGCTTTTTAACTTTGTCTTTGCCATATAACTTTTCACTTTACATTACTAGTAAGCTGTGTCAGACTTAAGAAACTGTTAACATACAACTATGTTTGAAGTTAAATATCCAGTCTAGAACCTAGGGAACATTTTTAAACAGAAATTACGAATGCATTGTTATAGTGAACAGACGACACAGTGTTGTATTTGTACATTCTTGCTTGTTAGTTGCACGATTACGTAACGACTATAAGGCTCACATACTTAGAACATTTACCAGTACTGCTAATGAGATTTTAATGCAACATTTTGGTTTACTTGAAAATACATTCTGGGTTTAAAGTACTTTCTGTGAGATACCAGACGACACAGTGGTTAGTTTATGTGACCACTACACGGTTTTATCACGACGCTACTAATGAGTGAAAATTTACAATGTTGCTTTTGCAGTGTTTCTGTTTTATATCTGCACAGTTTTCTGTTTTATTCTGGAAAGTAAAACAGGTTTTAGTAGTAACTTTTGTAGTATAGCTACAATGAGACTGCCTTTTCCGTAGCACAACAATACGTTACAGTACAGTACTTTCTTCATCACGGCAATAAGCGTAATAACTAAGACATCTATACATAAACCATTTCACTTTTGTTTATCATGAGGTAAGTACATTGGCTTCTGCAGAACTTAGCTTTCGGAGGAAAATAACTACGACACTTCCACAGAGATTATCTTACAACAAGATGCACATTTAGCGCTACAGGACACGCATTTGAGTGATTAATTTTGTACTTAAAACATTTATTTTTAAAGATATTTGAAGTACAATGATACAAAGGTTTTCAGTGATACATCTCATTTCATTGCTGTAATCTGTAACACCTGAGGGTATAATTACATTAATCCTCAGGGGGGTACACGCTTACTTTGTGTACCATGTGTTTGGCAAGCACAAGGAGCCCTAGCTAATATGGTATTTGCTTATACAACTTTACACATCGGTACCATATTTCTCTAACACACAAATTACACAGCTATCTGATCATTTAACTGAGAGATAAACATTTTTTTTACTACATCAGTGACAGATGTTTACGTAATTACACAGTTGGATAACCTCACACTTATGAAATTGTATTTTGTCTGTACTTTGTGAAATGCTCATATGTTTCAGAACCATTGTGATGCTATGAGAGCTTTGAATGATGTATTTGGTATGGGATTATGATTTTTAAAGTGCGTTTGAGGCAGATGACACTTTTGACATGAGCAGAGAATTTATTTAGGTTTTGAAATTATTCGAGGAAGCTACGACGATTTTGAGAGTTGACTGAGGTGTTATGATGTTATTATTACGATGACTATGTGTATTATGCTGTTGCGGTATGGTTATGATCAATAAGCTGATGCTATATGAGTTATTTGAATATGCTACGCATCTGTTATGATGAAATATTGAAGAAGTGTCGACGAATAAGGTAAGGAATAATGAGTAGTGATTAGGGACTCTGATTTGTGGAAAAGGTTGTTGGAAACCAAGAATCGTACTTTAAGAGTTATGAAATGTGTGTATATGCGTGAATGTATCACAATGCTGGCGAAAATTTTTTGGACGCTGTTATATTCATAGGATTTTGTTTCTACAGATTTGCAACGCTAATTCTTGACCTGTGAAATATTTTTATGTGGGACTGTCACTGTAGCGGAAACTGCTGTCGTAAATATATCCGTAAGAAAGTTAAGTGACCACCTGCACGTAATGCGTCGTGGGCACCCACCTGGGCGACAGCCGCCCGAAAAAAAAGCCATTAGCCTTTCAGCGGCAAAGGTAGAAAAAAAAGGGGGGGCCATTATACTCGCTATTGACATTTCCTTGTTGAAAGCATACTGTGGAGCTCGTAATTTATGATATTTACTGAAATGCCTAATGAAATGACGAGAAATATTTTTACATCTGCACACCTGATTACGACAAGCGTCTTTCTACGAGAGTTGAGAGAATTTCTACTAACTTATGAAATGTCACATGACTATTGAATGATATTTTTATGCTTTGGTTTGCATAATTGCTTATTTCATTTGATACCTGTTTTCCAGCTGTGTTACAGCATTAGTTTTATAAAATAAACTTTGATGCATTTGTTAATGTGAACACTTTCTGTTAACAGATCTATTAAATGATAATTTTGTAATCCACATTCTTTAAAAAAAAGGAGCACTTGGAAAGGAAAGAACAATAAGAAGGGACTAGTAACAGTAACTGGACACATAATTTTCTTTTCAAGTATATGGTAATATTTTTTTTACAATAAGTTGTTGTGGTGCACCACTTTAATTACTTAGACATTAAGATGTGATTATACATTTCCCTTATCTGCATTGTTATCTTTAGTGTAATATTTTTTCTGCTGTTTGCCAGGCATAGTGCTACTGAACTTTAATTTGTGTTACTCTGCTAAGCCAGATTTATTTTTTGTTTGCTGCGCATTGCCTCATATTAGTTGTAATGTTGAATTGCTTGGTAATTTAGATTTACTGTAGCTTGCTTTGCGATTTTCCACTTTTTTTTATTGCTGTTTATATTAATTGTTTTATGTGCTGCTGCATTGCCTCGTCCCTTAGTTTAGCATCTGAGCTCAGTAGATTTAAGTTAGCTTAAGAGGGGGTAGACTATATAAGAAACTGACTATGGAGAATAGGTAAAGAATGCATTACGAAGTTATATGAAAAATATTTGGGCCCAAATGAGTATTGTACAATCAGAAATAATTATTTTGAAAGAAATATGATCAGAATACAGAAAGCAGGCTTAGATAGGACTTTTTGGGAATAATTATGAACAAAGGGAGATCTCCATGCAAAATACTGCAGTAAAACAAACCCTGTCCTTTCCTTTTGTGTCATCCCTCTATATGTTTGTGTACCCTTGTGTATTTGTCTTTTTCCTGTCTTTATGTGTTTAGCTAATAAGATTTATGTTGTAGAATTTTTCAAATACTATGTTATTTTCTTTGTAAAGATGTTTATACATTATTTATTCTGTTCTGTCTTAATGTTCATGTGTGAAGTTGGTGTTTCGAAAGTTATTCTGATCTTTTATGTATGTACTCATGTCATAATTCCTGGAACACTGACGTATATGTTAGTTCGATTCTTTTGTAAAGCCCATATTACTACAAATGTTATCTGTATTGTTATGTTCTTTAATGATGTATTTTGTACCTTTGTAATTGTATTCTTATGTTATAAAATTGTAATTGACACCAGTTCATCAAATTAAGTAATTTGTAAGTTACATTTCACTGCACATGTTTCTGTTGGTCATAGTATATGGACAATATGTGAGAAGTAGGGACTGTTAGTGTTTGCACGTGTGTTGATAATTCAGCAAGGGACTGGATAACAGCATTGCTGGTTCTAAGGACATTTCAAGCAAATTTTTTGTGAGTGGACAAGTGGTGGTTTATGGGCTTGCTATATTCTCCGCAAGACTCTTCGATGGTGATTGTGCACTTGCACAGTCGTAACAAGTGGCTGCTGGCCGTCTCTACATGGACTACAGTGGGTCTGCATCTTTGATGGCCCACCAATGCCATTAATTCTACAAGGACTGCAGTGGGTCTGCACCCCTGGTGGCCCACCAATACCATACTCTCTACCAGGACTACAGTGGGTCTGCTCTGTGATGACCTACCTACCAATCTTCCTCAAAACGTCGAATGACTCTGGTGTGGGTTTCCTCTGTTGTGGCCCATTACCTGCCTGCACGTCGAGAGTCAGCACTCTCTTTCCGTTGGAAGAACAACACTACTTCTTCAAGACTGCATGGAAATCCACTACTTCTGTGTGCATTTCCTTTTACTGCTCAGACTTTGAGAAAAACACTGCAATTTTACTGTGACGAATGATGAGGACTGTCTTTATGGACTGTGAGAAAATTTTAGCTTTTGACCAACATTGTATCAATAAGTGTGTGCCTTTGATTTCTTTGTTATTGTAATTGTGAAAAAAATTTTAACAAATATGTATTGGCCAGTGCCCAAAAAAATTTGTAAAATTTTTTGTGGGGAGCATGGGGGCTATGTAAGTAGGCTGTTTAGGTTTTTTTATTGGCAACGCCACCTCTGTATGAAAATCACTGGCTGTGCTGTGTGCAGTCTGTGGCTGCTTTGCATTGTTGTAATACTCGCCATTGTAGTGTTAGGCAGCTGGCTGTGAACAGCGCATAGCGTTGCTCGGTTGGAGGTGAGCCGCCAGCAGTGGTGGATGTGGGGAGAGAGATGGCGGAGTTTTGAAATTTGTCATGAACTGCTATATTTATATATGATGATATCAAGGTGAATACATTGTTTGTTCTCTATTAATATCTTTCATTTGCTAACTATCCCTATCAGTAGTTAGTGCCTTCCGTAGTTTGAATCTTTTATTTAGCTGGCAGTAGTGGCACTCGCTGTATTGCAGTAGCTTAAGCAGCGAAGATTTTTGTGAGGTAAGTGATTTGTGAAAGGTATAGTTTAATGTTAGTCAGGGCCATTCTTTTGTAGGGAAATTTGAAAGTCAGATTGCGTTGCGCTAAAAATATTGTGTGTCAGGTTAAGCACAGTCTTGTATAAATGTTCAAAGGGGACGTTTCACCAGGCTCGGAAATTTCTATCGCAACGTGTTTCTGTGGATCTTGTTTGGCTCTTGTATAAATAGCGCCAAGAGGACTCAATTCAACCTACGAATAGTAATACCTCCCTCATCTGGGTAGAGCATGTTCAGAGCATGAACTATTGAGAGAAAACCATGGAAAAGGAGAGCGATGGCAGGAGAACACTGTATTATGCAATTTTGTTTGGTTGGAGAAAACTCGGAAAGTTTTGTTCTGCTGGAGTATTTGAGGAGTGAGGAAGCCTTACTAGCAACAGCTGCTTCGAGATGGTAGCCTCAACTTGTCTGCCGTTGCCTCCCAGTCTACACTCTGTTGCTGACAGCATCACAGGTTGTCACATCCGGATGATCTGTGATCCACCGCACCTAGCTGCGCCCGCTTTGCAACTCTGGCCACCCCCTGAAGGGAGTCCCAGAATGGGTAATCCTCTGCTATTCCAAAGCCTCGTCCCACTGAGGCCCAGAACTTTCAGTCGCGTTTACGAGAATCTTACTCTGCGAGCAGCCGCTCGGCACTTGTTTCTCTAAGTCAGTCTTCCATATTTAGCATTTTTTCAGGCTCTTTATTTCCCATTGGTGCAGTACAAGTATTTGATGACATAAATTTTTCTTTGTCTGATACGCCATATTTCTGTATCACATTGCAAACCTCTCTTTGATGATTGTTTGCACACTGAAGCTTGTTTGCATATAGTTCCGATATATAGGCCAGCGCCCAGCTTAATGAATTAATTGAACACTTTAAGCGTAGACTAAGCCTATACAAATCAGTTATCTTCTAAGTTTAAGTCACAGACTGTATTTGATCAAATCGTAATTGCAGACATTGCATTTTGGTGCCCAAAGCGTGGTCGAGACATATTTTCAAGTGCAACGTGGCGCGAGGCATAACAGCTTTTATCGCCCAAGAACGATACGAAGTTGCTGTAGCAAACTATTTAACAATTTTGCATTAACTACATGAACAACAACATAACAAAACAAATATGTTTTAGTATTTGGCACGTACAACGTACAGCATTAAACAAGAGCAGGTTCCTTGTAGAATTTTACAAAACTGCTCGTGATGGTCTGATGAAATGTAGGAAACGGAACTGGTGGCTGTTTGAAACATTGGATCGGCCCATGTAGGGCAGTCCATGAAAGGCAGATGTCCATCCTCGAACCCGGTCCCGAACACAGTTTCGGTTCATCATAAACGATCTATTAAACAGTAAAAGTATATCATCCACTCTGAGCTAACTTATTGCGATATTGACTAAAGGTGTGGATCGCTTGATAGCACACATCCTGAGACGTCAAGAAATGGTCAGTTCCAAAAATGTATGTGTGTGGTGACGAGTGGAATAAAAATTTTAGAAGAACACTGAGACATTGTAAACAGGTTCAAACGTTGTAGCTCACAAATGTTTTATAGATATGAAGAAGTTTGCTCAGCATACACTGCCGTAGAGAGCTGTATTAAACCAGTTTTCGGTCTGAAGACAGCAATAACATATTACAAGCATAGGCTCTTGCGTCTGGCGTCTGTTTCCATAAGATTCTTCCTGGTGTATGACCCCACTGTGGTATGGTAAAACTACTGACTTATCCGCTGTTACTGCAGGGACAAGGATTTTACTGAAATGATTTACGGAGCACTTAAGTGAGACCACCGAAATGTACCTAAAAAAGGGTTGAGTGAAGACCATTTCCCATTTTCCCTTCCCAGACGTTCTATATGGCGTTTCATCTCGTCGACCAGAAATCGTGATGGCTCCCCTCTTTAGTAATTTGTGTTCGTCTGAGGGCTTCATCAGTAATAACACATTCTGGCAGCACACGTGTGTCGAATTCCAATGCAGGGTGCAGCGAGGTGTGCCTCGGACGTTTGTTTCAGGGGTCAGTGCCGGGTGATGGGCGCAGCTGATGCGCTCATTAGGCGACACTCGTCACGGCCAGATAAGGTCGCTTTATTGTGAGAGTAAACGTCGATGCGTGCCGTTATTTACACACGGCATCAGCAGACGAAAGGGCGCGATAAACGCGTGAGTTACTGCAAATTGACGGCGCGCCTACCCTGCCGCGCCCCGCACACAGGAGATCTTCTTCACGGGCGAGGGGCTGGGGGGGACTCGCACCTGCCCGGCACCCTTCCGCACAGTGCTTACTGCACAACAGACGTCGCAAAAAGGAACAGCGCAATATCGTGTGGACCCTAAGAGGAGCCTTATTCATTCAGGAGAGTTTGGACAATCTGACTTTACACTGAGGAGACAAAAGTCGTGGGATAGCGATTTGCACAATCAGAGTGCGTTCTATAAGTAAGGCAACCAATTTTTTTTTTTCTGACACAACGGTGCACCACAGCGTGTTGTAGCTGGCTGGGCTAAGTGGAGGGGGGTGTTAGCTTCAAAACGCTCTTTGCCTCATTCGGTTGCCAGCTGCGGCAGAGTCAGGATGTGCGTTTCCGTCAACCCCGTTTTGAGTTTATGTAACACGGCACAATGGATCATTCTGTAGAGCAACGGTACGCTATCAAATTTTGCGTTAAATTCGGGAAGTCAGCCACAGAAAAGTTTTCCATTACTTCAGCATGCCTTTGGGACTGATTTCTTGTCCAAATCACAATTTTTCCTATGGCACAAGTCGTTCATGGAGGGCCGAGAGGAGATCACCGACGAATCTCGCAGTGGACGGCCATCAACCGCACGAGTCGACGAAAATGTGGCGCGTGTGCGCGATTGTTTGAACTCTGACAGACGGCTGAGTCTTCAATTGATACCACAAACTCTAAACATGTCAAAAACAACCATTTTCCGCATTGTGACCGATGATTTGAACATGAGAAAGGTTTGTGCCAAACTCGTCCCAAACGTGTTGACCGACGAACACAAGCACATGCGAGTGCTTCCGTGCCGAGAACTGTTGGAAATTTGTGAAAATGGTCCTCATTTTGTAAACTCAGTTATCTCTGGGGATTTTTGAGTAGGGCCCTGAGACAAAAAGGCAGAGTTCAGAGTGGCACGCCTCGCGGGATTAGCCGGGCGGTCTCAGGCGCTGCAGTCATGGACTGTGCGGCTGGTCCCGGCAGAGGTTCGAGTCCTCCCTCGGGCATGGGTGTGTGTGTTTGTCCTTAGGATAATTTAGGTTAAGTAGTGAGTAAGCTTAAGGACTGATGACCTCAATAGTTAAGTCCCATAAGATTTCACACATATTTGATCATCAGAGTGGCACGCACCATCGTCACCCCGTCCCAAGAAGGCACGCATGAACAAGTCCAGGAACAAAACCATGCTGATTGTCTTCTTTGACGTCAGAGGCATTGTCCACCACGAATCGTACCTACCGGAACTACAGTGAACTCAGCTTTCTACTTGGAAGTGCTCAAAAGACTGAAAAGGAGGGTCTCGCGCTGCTGAAGCGACATCAAGGACACGTGGAAAGTTCGCCACGACAACCCGCCGATTCACAGCACCTTCATTGTCAACGATTTCCTGGCCAGGACCAAGACCCCATTGGTTCCCCAGCCTCCCTACAGTCCTGACCTGGCTCCCACTGACTTTTTTTTTTGTTTCCTCTGTTAAAAGGAGTCATGAAAGGAAAACATTGGGGCACGATTGAAAGCATCCAGGAGCATGTTGCATCAGCTCTAAAGGACATTCCGGCTAAGGCATTCCAGGATGCCTTCGAGGCATGGAAACACCGCCTCCAGAAGTGTATCGACGCAAGAGGGTGCTATTTTGAAAATTTTTGATTATTTGTACGAATATATTCAATAAATGATCTTTTATGAATTTGGTCGCATTACTTATGGAACGCACCTTGTGTACACAGGGCAGCAGTATCGCGTACGCATAATATAACAGGGTAATGTATTGGCGGAACTGTCATTTGTATTCGGGTGATTCGTGTCAAAAGATGTCAGACGTGACGATGACGTCACGACGGGAATTAACAGACGTTGAACACGGAGTCGTCGTTGGAGCTAGACGCATGGGACATACCATTTCGGAGTTCGTTAGGGAATTCAATATTCTGACATAAACAGTGTCAAGAGTGTGCCGAGAATACCAAACTTCAGACGGTGACCGACGGCCTTCACTTAACGACCGATGCAGCGGCGTTTGCACAGAGTTGGCAGCGCCAACAGACAAGCAACACTGCGTAAAATAACCGCAGAAATCGATGTGTGACGGATGTATCTGTTAAGATAGTGCGGCGAAATTTGGTGTCAATCGGATATGGCAGCAGATGATAGACGCGAGTTCCTTTGCTAACAGCACGACATTGCTTGGAGCACCTCTCCTGGCCTCGTGGACCATACACGACTGGAAAACCGTGGCCTGTTCAGACGAGTCCCGAATTCAGCTGGTAAGAACAGATGGTAGGGCTTGAACGTGGTGGAGACGCCAAGGAGAAATGGACCCAGGTTGTCACCAAGACATTGCACTGGTGGTGGCTCTGTGATGATGTGGGCTGTGTTTACGTGGAATGGAGTGGGTCCTCTGGTCCAACTGACTCTATCGTTGACTGGAAACAGTTGTGTTCCTACTTCGAGACAAGTTTCAACCATTCATGTTCCCAACCATGTCACTGGGCCACAGTTGTTCACGACTGGTTTGGAGAACATTCTGGACGACTTAAGCGACAGGTTTAGTCACTCTGATCCCCCAGCATGAATCCCATCGAATATTTTTGGGATATAATCGAATGGTCATACCGTGCACAAAATCCTGCACCAGCAACACTTTTGCAATAATGAACGGCTGTAGAGGCAGCATGGCGCAACACTTCCACAGGGGACTTGCAACAACTTTTCGAGTCCATGTCTCGTTTATTTTCTGCACTACGCTGGGAAAAAAGAGGTATTGTAAGTAGGCTGTTTAGGTTTTTTTATTGGTAACGCCACCTCTGTATGAAAATCACTGGCTGTGCTGTGTGCAGTCTGCGGCTGCTTTGCATTGTTGTAATACTCGCCATTGTAGTGTTGGGCAGCGGCAGCTGGATGTGAACAGCGCGTAGCGTTGCGCAGTTGGAGGTGAGCCGCCAGCAGTGGTGGATGTGGGGAGAGAGATGGCGGAGGTTTGTAATTTGTCATGAACTGCTATATTTATATATGATGATATCAAGGTAAATACATTGTTCGTTCTCTATTAATATCTTTCATTTGCTAACTATCCCTATCAGTCGTTAGTGCCTTCCATAGTTTAAATCTTTTATTTAGCTGGCATTAGTGGCGCTCGCTGTATTGCAGTAGCTTGAGCAGCGAAGATTTTTGTGAGGTAAGTGATTTCTGGAAGGTATAGTTTAATGTTAGTCAGGGCCCATTCTTTTGTAGGAATTATTGAAAGTCAGATTGCGTTGCGCTAACAAAATATTGTGTGTCAGGTTAAGCACAGTCGTGTATAATTTGTTAAAAAAGGGGACGTTTCATATGTCGACCCATAGCCGAGGATACCTCACTGGAATCTTCTGATTTTTTCTTGTAGTTTGTGTAATTAGTGTAGATTTTGTTTATTGCTAGCGCGTAATTATAGAGAGAATTTCCTTTGTAGTTGTAGTTTTTCATTGTTGTTCAGTAAAACAGTTGTGGCATGCATGTAGATTTGCAGCAAGTATTTCGCATCTGCAATTAACTAGATATTATTTTCAGTGCTATGTTAATGTGTTCTCTTATTTTTGATCTTCAAATTGTGTTTTTCTGTGTTGTCGTGTGAAATACTGTGACAATAATGGCGTGTGAAAAACGTAATACTAGGCTCCAAACTAAACTGAGAAATGACAGCGAAAATGAAAGCAGTATGTTAGCGCCACCGAATAATGAATTAACTGATGTTCAAAGTAGTAATTTGGTAATTGTGCATAGGGAAATGGAGCGGGCGGCAAACAATGGCGTGGACAGTGAAACAATTAGTGAAGAGGGAAGCATTATCGATCGATCGGTCGGCAACAGGTCGCCTCAGGAATCCGAAATGACAGGACACAATTTTGCAAATACTGTAGATTCAGGTTTTGCGTCCTCACCGTTTTCTCAAATGAGTCAAGACACATTTTCCGCTTGTCAAAATGTGAATGTTGCCGGTGCAAATTCACTGCCGAAAAGCACAGAGGAACAGATTCCAGACACTAATGCATTGTTATTACAATTAATGCAACAAATGGGACAAAATCTTCAAAAGTTAGACACAATGGAACAAAATCAGAGACAAACACAGCAAAAGCTTCAAAAGTTAGACACAATGCAACAACACCAGAGACAAACACAGCAACAGTTAGACGCAATGGGACAAAATCTTCAAAAGTTAGACACCACACTTGAACAAACACGTGAAGATTTAACTAGTGAATTACATAACATTGAATCGAAATGTCAAAAAGTCTGTAATGACGTAAAAACACAAATTTGTGAGCATTTTCAACCCATTTTTTCGCGGCATGAAAATGTATTACAGAATCACGAAGCAGCCATAAAAGAAATGCAAACCATTGTTCATGAAAATCACGACACCTTGCAAGCTAAAATTGACTCAGTTGCATCTACCAATTCGGTTATGCAACTTGCAAAAACTCAGGAAAACTTAAAGGACACAGTAGATACTCTGAAACTTGGTTCAGAAAAACATACAGAGGAAATAATTTCACTATCGGATAAAGTAGCCGAACTTTCAGATCAGTTCACTAACCTATCTACAAAGGTAGATGATGATCTGAATAACACAACACCTGTAGCCTTCACTGACACTAAAGAGTATGTAGAAATTAGAAAATTCAAACAAAATCAAAATCAAATCAATACACAGTACAAAAAAGAAATCCGAGAAGTGCAAGATCAGTTGGCACAAGTAGTACAAGAATTATGTATTTCAGAGGACACTCGCGCCCCAATACGGGAAGAGGGACATAGAAATACGGAACAGCCACAAAATAATAACACAGCGCATTTCGGAAATTATGAAAGAAATTGGCAAGGTGCACCGAATTTTGAAATGGAACCGCCGAAACGACGTAACAATGACCGATATGCGACTCGCCGACATGATGACTTTGACTATAAGCTGTTCATTACTACACGTAAATTCAAAACATTTAAGAATTCTGGCAACGACATTCATCCACAAGCATGGCTCCATCAATTCTCGCATTGTTTTCCTCCCAACTGGTCGTTAGAACACAGATTAGAATTTATGTGTGGCTACTTGGAGAATGAACCAGCTGTAAGAATGCGATCGGTAATTCACGATTGCCACAGTGAAGGAGAGTTTTACCATGCCTTCCTTTCAGCATATTGGTCTCAAGCTACACAAGACCGAGTAAAACATGGCATCATAATGATGAAACATTTCGAACAATCTGAATTCTCCAGTCTTGTGAAATATTTTGAGGACATGTTGCATAAGAATCAATATCTTTCAAACCCATACAGCCCTTCAGAACTCATCCGCATTTGCTTAATCAAATTACCTCAACATTTACGACATATTATTTTAGCAGGACGTTGCAAAGACGACATTGAAGCTTTTCAAGGACTCTTACAGGAATTAGAAACTGACACAGACAGTCGCGGGATGCGAAAACAGGAAAACAATCTCTACAGGTCACATCCGTCACAATTCGGTGACGGCAGAAGCAATAACTGGACACAACAAGCCTATTCTTACAACGCAAATCGTGAGCAAAACAGACACCACCCATATGACAACCACTGGCAGAGTAATAATAGTTACAGAGAAAGATCGCATTTCCGTAGTAATGACTATCACAGAGACAATCAGAGAAACAGACAATATGGGAACCAGAACAATTATTATCAAGGGAGGCAGAATAACTTCAGACGCAACAGTTCGGCGCAGAGTTACGATTCAGGGAGAAATTCTTCACCACATGACCGACAAGAAAAAAACTACAGGAACTACCGACATGACGACAGACGTTGTGATCGTAACGACAGACGTCAATTTCATCAGAACTGGCGGGATTCTAACACGGCTGGGCCCTCTCGGCAAGGCGAATTTGTAGAAGTTAGGTCTCCTAATCCCAATAACGACGCGCGCCAACAAAGAGACAGACAATAACTCGCACAGCAGGCAGCCGCGTGCGCCAGGTGGCTCAGAGAAAAATAACATAGACATTAACCTTGAGAAAAATTCCAGTATTCTTTACCGACGTATACCGCCTGACAATTGCATTCAAGTTCAAACTCTGAGTACTATGAAGAGTAAAGGATTGCACCACACTTCACATGTAAAACCGTTTATTGAAAGATAATCTACTTTTTAACTTTATCTTTGCCATAAAACTTTTCACTTCACGTTTCTAGTATGCTTTGTCAGACTTAAGAAACTGTTAACATGCAACAATATTTGAAGTTAAATATCCAGTCAAGAACCAAGAGAACTTATTGAAACAGAAATTACGAATGCATTGTTATTGTGAACAGACGACACAGTGTTATTGTGTGTGTACATTCTTGCTTGTTAGTTGCACGATTACATAACGACTATAAGGCTCACATACTTAGAACATTTACCAGTACTGCTAATGAGATTTTAATGCAACATTTTGGTTTACTTGAAAATACATTCTGGGTTTAAAGTACTTTCTGAGAGATACCAGATGACACAGTGGTTAGTTTACGTGACAGCTACACGATTACATCACGACGTTACTAATGTGTGACACAATTTACATTGTTGCTTTTGCAGAGTATCTGTTTTGTATCTGCACAGTTTTTCTGTATTCTTCTGGAAAGTAAAACATGTTTTAATAGTAACTTTTGTGGTATAGCTACAATGAGACAGCCTTTTCTGTAGCACAACAATACATTACAGCACAGTAATTTCTTCATCACAACAATAAGCGTAATCACTAAGATATCTATACGCAAAGCATTTCACTTTTGTTTATCATGAGGTAAGTACATTGGCTTCTGCAGAACTTAGCTTTTGGAGGACGATAACTACGACACTTCCACAGAGATTATCTTACAACAAGACGCACATTTAGCGCTACAGGACACGCATTTCAGTGAATAATGTTGAACTTAAAACATTTATTTTTAAAGATTTTTGAATTACAAAGAAAGTTTTCCGTGATACATTTCATTCCATTGCTGTAATCTGTAACACCTGAGGGTATAATTACATTAATCCTCAGGGGGGTATATGCCTACTTTGTGTACCATGTGTGTGGCAACCACAAGGAACCCTAGCTAATATGGTATTTGCTTATACAACTTTACACATCGGTACCATATTTCTCTAACACACAAATTATACAGCTATCTGATCATGTAACTGAGAGATAAACTTTTTTTTATTACATCAGTGACAGATGTTTGCGCAATTACACAGTTGGATAACTTCACACTTATGAAATTGTATTTTGTCTGTACTTTGTGAAATGCTCATATTTTTTCGGAACCATTGTGATACTATGAGAGGTTTGAATGATATATTTGGTAAGGGAGCATGATTTTAAAGTACGTTTGAGGTAGATGACACTATTGAAATGAGCAGAGAATCTTTTTTAGGTTTTGAAATTATTGGAGGAAGCTACGACGATTTTGAGAATTGACTGAGATGTTATGATATTATTACAACGACGATGTGTACTATGCTGTTGAAATATGTTTATGATCAATAAGATGATGCTACCATCTATGAGGAATAACAAGTATGTTGGAAACCAAGAATCGTACTTTAAGAGTTATGAAATGTGCGTAAATGCGTGACTGTATCACAATGCTGACGAATATTTTATTTGGACACTTATATTTATGGGATTTTGTTTCTACAGATTTGCAACGCTAATTCTTGACCTGTGAAATATTTTTATGTGAGACTGTCACTGTAGCGGAAACTGCTGTCGTAAATATTTCCGTAAGAAAGTTAAGTGACCACCTGCACGTAATGCGTCGCGGGCACCCACCTGGGCGACAGCCGCCCGAAAAAAAGCCTTTCAGCGGCACAGGTAGAAAAAAAAAGGGGAGGCCATTATCCTCGCTATTGACGTTCCTTTGTAGAAAGCATCGCAAATATTACACGCTCATTACCTGAAAACATATGGTTACTCGTACTTTGTGCTAATTACTGAACTGCTTATGAATTGATGGGAAATATTCGTACATCTGCACACCTGATTATGACAAGTGTCTTTCTACGAGAGTTGAGAGCTACTGACTTACGAAATGCCACATGACTATTGAATGATATTTTTATGCTTTGGTTTGCGTAATTGCTTATTTCATTTGACATCTGTTTTCCAGCTGTGTTGCAGCATTGCTTTCATAAAATAAAATTAAATGCATTTGCTAATGTGAACACTTTCTGTCAACAGATCTATTAAATAATAATTTTGTGATCCACATTCTTCAAAAAAGGAGCACTTGGAAAGGAAAGAACAATAAGAAGGGACTAGTAACAGTAACTGCATACATAATATTCTTTTCAAGTACATGGTAATATTTTTTTTTACAATAAGTTGTTGTGGTGCACCACTTTAATTACTTAGACATTAAGTTGTGATTATACATTTCCCTTATCTGCATTGTTATCTTTAATGTACTATTTTTCCTGCTTGAGCTATGTCATGTTTAGATATAAGCTGCTGTTTGCCAGCCATAGTGTTACTGAATTTGACTTTGTGTTACTCTGCTAAGCCAGTTTTACTACTCATTTATTTTTCTTGTTGCTGCACATTGGCTAATATTAGTTGTAATGTTGCATTGCTTGGTAATTTAGATTTACTGTAGCTTGCTTTGCAAATTTCCATTTTTTTGTCATTGCTGTTTGTGTTAATTGTTTTGTGCTGCTGCATTGCCTCGTCCCTTAGTTTAGCATCTGAGCTCAGTAGATTTAAGTTAGCTTAAGAGGGGGTAGCCTATAAGAGAATGAGTTGCGATGAATTTGAAGAAATGCACTGAGAGGCTATACGAGAAAAGTACAGAAAGCAGGTATAGATAGGACTTTTTGTGAATAATGATGAACAAAAGGAGATCTCCATGCAAAATACTGCAGTAAAACAAACCCTGTCCTTTCCCTTTTGTGTTATCCCACTATATGTTTGTGTACCCTTGTGTATTTGTTTTCTTCCTGTCTCTGTGTACTGTTTCATAGAACTTTTTTCTCTTCTAATACTAAGTTACATTCACTATGATGAGGAATACTGTTATCCTCGAATATAATTGGCATTAATAATATGTTATTTACTTTGTAAAGATGTTAGACATTATTTATTCTGTTTTGTGTTAATGCTCATGTGTGAAGTTGATGTTTCGAAAGTTATTCCGATCTTTTATGTATGTACTCATGTCATAATTCCTGTAGCATTTATGTATATGTTTATTTCTATTCTTTTGTAAAGCCCCTATTATCTACAAATGTTATCTGTATTATTATGTTTCAATGAAGTTTTCTGTATCTTTGTAATTGTATTCTCATGTTATAAAATTGTACTTGACACCAGTTCATCAAATTAAGTAACTTGTGAGTTACATTTCACTGCACACGTTTCTGTTGGTCATAGTATATGGACAATATGTGAGAAGTTGGGACTGTTAGTGTTTGCACGTGTGTTACTAATTCAGCAAGGGACTGGATAACAGCATTGCTGGTTCTAAGGACAATTCCAAAAACTTTGTGAGTGCACAAGTGGTGGTTTATGGACTTGCTATGTTCTCCGCAAGACTCTTCGATGGTGAATGTGCACCTGCACAATCACAGCAGATGGCTGCTGGACATTTCTACAAGGACTGCAGTGGGTCTGCGCCTCTGGTGGCCCACCAATACCATTATCTCTACAAGGACTACAGTGGGTCTGCATCTATGATGACCCACCAACGCCATTATTTATTCAAGGACTGCAGTGGGTCTGCACCTCTGGTGGCCCACCAATACCACAATCTCTACCAGGACTGCAGTGGGTCTACTCTGTGATGACCTACCTACCAATGTTCTTCAAAACGTCGAATGACTCTGCTGTGGGTTTGCTATGTTGTGGCCCATTACCTGTCAGCATGTCAAGAGTCAGCACTGTCTTTCTGATGGAAGGACACTACTTCTTCAAGACTGCATGGAAATCCACTACTTCTGTGTGCATTCTCTTTTACTGCTCAAACATTGAAAAAAAAAGAAAAACACTGTAATTTTACTGTGATGAATCAGGACTGTCTTTATAGACTGTGAGAAAATTTGAGCTTTTGACCAACATTGAATCAATAAGTGTGTGCATTTGATTTCTTTGTTATTGTAATTATGAAAATTTTTTTTCAAATCTGTATTGGCCACTGCCCAATCCAATTTGTAAAATTTTTTGTGGGGAGGATGGGGGCTATGTAAGTAGGCTGTTTAGGTTTTTTTATTGGTAACGCCACCTCTGAATGAAAATCACTGGCTGTGCTGTGTCCAGTCTGCGGCTGCTTTGCATTGTTGTAATACTCGCCATTGTAGTGTTGGGCAGCGGCAGCTGGATGTGAACAGCGCGTAGCGTTGCGCAGTTGGAGGTGAGCCGCCAGCAGTTGTGGATGTGGGGAGAGAGATGGCGGAGGTTTGTAATTTGTCATGAACTGCTATATTTATATATGATGATATCAAGGTAAATACATTGTTCGTTCTCTATTAATATCTTTCATTTGCTAACTATCCCTATCAGTAGTTAGTGCCTTCCATAGTTTGAATCTTTTATTTAGCTGGCAGTAGTGGCGCTCGCTAAATTGCAGTAGCTTGAGCAGCGAAGATTTTTGTGAGGTAAGTGATTTCTGGAAGGTATAGTTTAATGTTAGTCAGGGCCCATTCTTTTGTAGGAATTATTGAAAGTCAGATTGCGTTGCGCTAACAAAATATTGTGTGTCAGATTAAGCACAGTCGTGTATAATTTGTTAAAAAAGGGGACGTTTCAGTATGACACGATATTAGGAGGTGTCCCATGATTTTAGTCGCCTCAGTGTACACTAAACACACCAGACACAACATTGGTTTCTCCCCCCTCCGAGTAGACATGAAGCTAACGTCGCGTAAAAGGTATTGCCTCAGTTCAGCGTGGTAGGGACTCCTAAGGTTCCTTCGGGCACGCCATATGAAGTTGAAGCCACTCATTGATAATTAGATTTCATAAAGTTATCAAACTGTGAAGATGTTTATTCCTCAGTTTCATCTGCTGCTTCAAATAGCCTCAGCCATATCGTATGGGAACACGATTGGTTGATTTAGCAAGCCAGCTGAAGTGCGACATAATACCTGATTTTTCGTCAAATCAGGAACATATGCGTACTGTCCTGTGTTGGGCACACAGCTGTTGATACCTTGGAAGATGGGAGTACCCACAGCTTCTTGGTCGTGAAGATATACAAGAAAGTGAAAAGTGTCAAGTCATTTTCGACTTGACATTTCTCATTATTTTGATATGCAGATCTAATCAGTCATCGACTAAAACATGTGTGCCAATCAACTTACATTTTAATTGAGTCACAATTCAATAACAGTGCTCATAGAGGTCAAACCATCTTTTTCTTCTTTGTATTCTAATTGGGTCTTTCTGCATTAAAAGGTACGAGAGCCGTTCAGTGAATAATGCATCACATTTTTTTCTGAAAGCACGTAGGTTTTATTCCAGGATTCCATTATACCATATTCTTCCCCACTCTTTTGACTACAAAACACTGTTTTTCAACATAATCTCCGTTTAATGTGTCGGCCTTACACCGCCTTATTGGGTGGACATGTATTCCCGCATGGTACCACTCTACTGGTCGACGTCGGATCCAACGTTTTGCTGCATCAATGATCTCCCCATCATCCGCGTATTGCATCCCGCGGGGTGCCTTCTTCATCGGGCCAAACAGATGGCAGTCGGAAGGTGTGAGAACCGGGCTGTAGGGTGGATGAGGAAGAACAGTCCAATGAAGTTTTGTGAGTTCCTTTCGGGTTTTCAGACTTGTGTGAGGCCTTACGTCGTCATGGAGAAGAAGAAATTCGTTTGCATTTTGGTGGCAACGAACACGCTTAAGTCGTTTCTTTAATTTCCTGAGGGCAGCACGACATACTTCCGAGTTGATCGCTGCACCTTGAGGAAGGAGAGATAATGTTGCGCCACTCTAAGGATTGCTGTTTTGTTTCCGGTTCGAAGTGATAAACCCATGTTTCATCGTCTGCAACCATGTTCGACAAAATATTGGCAAGGTCAGCCTCGCAAAACGCGATCAATTCCCCATACGTTGCCCTTCATGGTCTTCTGTCAGGCGGCGAGGAACTCAGCGGGGTCACACCTTTGAATACCTCGAGTGAGTAAGCACCACCAACAGAGACGCTCAGTTGTGCAACGACCTGTTTCATTGTGATCCGTCGATCACCTTGAATGAGAGTGTCTGCACGTTCCAACACTGCTGGAGTCACAGCTGTGTGCGGCCAGCAGGACGCGGTTGTCGGTCAGATTTGCGCGGCCTTGGTGCAATGATCTCAGACGCCTCACCCAACGACTCACCGTGCTTTTGTTCACTGCCAGATATCCGTATACATTCTGCAAGCGCCTATGAATGGTTGCGATACTCTGTTTTTCTGACAGTAGAAACTCAATGACAGCTCTGTGCTTGAACGCACCTCCGTTACAGGCGGCATTTTGAAAGCTACCTATAGCGCCGCCCCCTGCCGGAATTGGCTTTCGACAGACCTTGGAGTGTGAGATGAAAACGCCCCGCTGTGTCAGACCGAGGGATATGTAAGCCGACCATGCAAGGTGTAACACTCACCGATCCCATCCGAACACAGGGCAGGAAGTTCGTTGGACGACTGTGTTGCTTAAGCTCTGACGACAGTGTGGCGGTGCGTAACAAAATTCCTTTCCTAATGATTTTTAGGATGCGGGGCACAATACGAGAATTCAGCAGAAAGCTTACAAAACGATGTCCCACGGAGACTGGCCTCAGCATCTAAATATACAGTTTACAGCTAGAACATTCCAGCGAAATGTTTCTTCCCGAAAGCATTGGATCCATTGGATCTCGCCCAGGAAGTTCTAAGAAGGAAGGTGGAAGTAGAGCCATTTTGAAGAGATGACCATCTCCCTGCTTCTCTGAAAGCAGCGGAACATTTTCAGACTATCTTTCTTTGACGCTTGGTGAAAGCGTGCGACAAACAGACTCCAAAGCTTTGATAGAATGGAAGCGTCTTTCCTTCTCCCACAGACGACGAGAGAGGTCCATGTTGGAAGTTCTTAAAAAAGACCTTTCATTGGTGGAATAAAGAAGCGAAATGGTGACGTAAGTTCTCGAGTGCAGAATTTTTAGAACAGAAAGGCAGCAGACCATCCAATTGAAGATTGAGCTTTTTTGCCAGCTTTTGGTAGGAGGTAGACAATAACAAAACAATTACGCCATTGGATAAGGACTACCAATCTTTTTATCATTGCTGGATGATGTAAACCCAAAACTAAGGGCGGAGCAAACTTAGAGTTCTCTTTGGGCAGCCTTTCTCTTCGCTTCATCTTACTGACACGGTGACGGAGTGCAGACTCTCTGCTTTTCACCTTCGGCAGCAGAAAACAGTCTTCAACTGGCGACTTCTTGCAGCTTGAGAGACCGCATTAATTGGTAGACAAGTTCCGGCGTCATCCTTCTTTATCATATGTAGCCTACTCGCACTTATTCTGCAACTATGAGGAGAATATCTGGTGGCATCAGCTTGTGTAGGACAGAACAGAGTTAGGAGTTTTTCGCCATTTTATTAAATTCAAGTAAGTTCACCCATGACCAGACGCACAGGCACAGTAGCAAGGCTAATTTCATTCTTCTTTTTGCTACAATCGTGCAATCAGTGTCATTTACCCACGGCTTTGTGACACTAAATTAATTTTGTTCTAGGAAAGTTTTTGTAGAATGTAAATACTTTAATTTTAAAGGAGACCACTCAACGAAAAGCAGTAGCGTTGAGTTGTCGTTAGGTGCACACAAAAGAAAGAAGAGTTGCTAGCTTTCGGAGCTATCCTCTGGCAAGCTACACACACGTACACACACACACACACACATATATATATATATATATATATATATATATATATATATATATATATATATATACTCCTGGAAATGGAAAAAAGAACACATTGGCACCGGTGTGTCAGACCCACCATACTTGCTCCGGACACTGCGAGAGGGCTGTACAAGCAATGATCACACGCACGGCACAGCGGACACACCAGGAACCGCGGTGTTGGCCGTCGAATGGCGCTAGCTGCGCAGCATTTGTGCACCACCGCCGTCAGTGTCAGCCAGTTTGCCGTGGCATACGGAGCTCCATCGCAGTCTTTAACACTGGTAGCATGCCGCGACAGCGTGGACGTGAACCGTATGTGCAGTTGACGGACTTTGAGCGAGGGCGTATAGTGGGCATGCGGGAGGCCGGGTGGACGTACCGCCGAATTGCTCAACACGTGGGGCGTGAGGTCTCCACAGTACATCGATGTTGTCGCCAGTGGTGCACGTGCCCGTCGACCTGGGACCGGACCGCAGCGACGCACGGATGCACGCCAAGACCGTAGGATCCTACGCAGTGCCGTAGGGGACCGCACCGCCACTTCCCAGCAAATTAGGAACACTGTTGCTCCTGGGGTATCGGCGAGGACCATTCGCAACCGTCTCCACGATGCTGGGCTACGGTCCCGCACACCGTTAGGCCGTCTTCCGCTCACGCCCCAACATCGTGCAGCCCGCCTCCATTGGTGTCGCGACAGGCGTGAATGGAGGGACGAATGGAGACGTGTCGTCTTCAGCGATGAGAGTCGCTTCTGCCTTGGTGCCAATGATGGTCGTATGCGTGTTTGGCGCCGTGCAGGTGAGCGCCACAATCAGGACTGCATACGACCGAGGCACACAGGGCCAACACCCGGCATCATGGTGTGGGGAGCGATCTCCTACACTGGCCGTACACCACTGGTGATCGTCGAGGGGACACTGAATAGTGCACGGTACATCCAAACCGTCATAGAACCCATCGTTCTACCATTCTTAGACCGGCAAGGGAACTTGCTGTTCCAACAGGACAATGCACGTCCGCATGTATCCCGTGCCACCCAACGTGCTCTAGAAGGTGTAAGTCAACTACCCTGGCCAGCAAGATCTCCGGATCTGTCCCCCATTGAGCATGTTTGGGACTGGATGAAGCGTCGTCTCACGCGGTCTGCACGTCCTGCACGAACGCTGGTCCAACTGAGGCGCCAGGTGGAAATGGCATGGCAAGCCGTTCCACAGGACTACATCCAGCATCTCTACGATCGTCTCCATGGGAGAATAGCAGCCTGCATTGCTGAGAAAGGTGGATATACACTGTACTAGTGCCGACATTGTGCATGCTCTGTTGCCTGTGTCTATGTGCCTGTGGTTCTGTCAGTGTGATCATGTGATGTATCTGACCCCAGGAATGTGTCATTAAAGTTTCCCCTTCCTGGGACAATGAATTCACGGTGTTCTTATTTCAATTTCCAGGAGTGTGTATATATATATATATATATATATATATATATATATATATATATATATATATATATATATATATATATAGGGTGTTAGAAAAAGGTACGGCCAAACTTTCAGGAAACATTCCTCACTCACAAAGAAAGAAGATATATTATGTGGACATGTGTCCGGAAACGCATACTTCCCATGTTAGCGCTCATTTTATTACTTCTCTTCAAATCACCTTAATCATGGAATGGAAACACACAGCAACAGAACGTACCAGCGTGACTTCAAACACTTTGTTACAGGAAATGTTCAAAATGTCCTCCGTTAGCGAGGATACATGCATCCACCCTCCGTCGCATGGAATCCCTGATGCGCTGATGCAGCCCTGGAAAATGGCGTATTGTATCACAGCCGTCCACAATACGAGCACGAAGAGTCTCTACATTTGGTACCTGGTTGCGTAGACAAGAGCTTTCAAATGCCCCCATAAATGAAAGTCAAGAGGGTTGAGGTCAGGAGAGCATGGAGGCCATGGAATTGGTCCGCCTCTACCAATCCATCGGTCACCGAATCTGTTGTTGAGAAGCGTACGAACACTTCGACTGAAATGTGCAAGAGCTCCATCGTGCATGAACCACATGTTGTGTCGTACTTGTAAAGGCACATGTTCTAGCAGTACAGGTAGAGTATCCCGTATGAAATCATGATAACGTGCTCCATTGAGCGTAGGTGGAAGAACATGGGGCCCAATAAAGACATCACCAACAATACCTGCCCAAACTTTCACAGAAAATCTGTCTTGATGACGTGATTGCACAATTGCGTGCGGATTCTCGTCAGCCCACACATGTTGATTGTGAAAATTTACAAGTTAATCACGTTGGAATGAAGCTTCATCAGTAAAGAGAACATTTGCACTGAAATGAGGATTGACACATCGTTGGATGAACCATTCGCAGAAGTGTACCCGTGAAGGCCAATCAGCTGCTGATAGTGCCTGCACACGCTGTACGTGGTACGGAAACGACTGGCTCTCCCGTAGCACTCACCATACAGTAACGTGGTCAACGTTACCTTGTACAGCAGCAACTTCTCTGACGCTAACATTAGGGTTATCGTCAACCGCAAGAAGAATTGCCTCACCCTCGTCGTTCTAGGTCTTCCCCAGTCCCGAGTCATAGGCTGGAATGTTCCGTGCTCCCTAAGACGCCGACCAATTGCTTCGAACGTCTTCCTGTCGGGACATCTTCGTTCTGCACATCTGTCTCGATACAAATGTTCCGCGCCACGTCTATTGCCCCGTGCTAATCCATACATCAAATGGGCATCTGCCTACTCCGCATTTGTAAACATTGCACTGACTGCAAAACCACGTTCGTGATGAACACTAACCTCTTGATGCTACGTACTGATGTGCTTGATGCTAGTGCTGTAGAGCAATGAGTCGCATGTCAACACAAGCACCGAAGTGAACATTACCTCCCTTCAATTGGGCCAACTGGCGGTGAATCGAGGAAGTACAGTACATACTGACGAAACTAAAATGAGCTCTAACATGGAAATTAAGCGTTTCCGGACACATGCCCGCATAACATCTTTTCTTTATTTGTGTGTGAGGAATGTTTCCTGAAAGTTTGGTCGTACCTTTTTGTAACACCCTATATATATATGCGCCTATGCCTCTACATGATGCCAGGTAGAAAAACTATCAGGTAACGTTACGTAATCTACTAGTGTTGCTCTCATTTAATTTCATATTACTCAAATGGCCTTTGTCGTGCGTAGACCTTAACTCCATGGAAAGTTCTTTAGTACTTGTCCACGCTGAAGTCTTGTAAGGAAATCTAGGCCCACATGGGCTGCCTCTCAGCAGCGCATCTGATGCAAAACATGAAACCAATCCAGAGGGCAGGTTCGGCTTGACTGGCATTTCTCAAAATGGCAACACATAATCACTGAGAATGCTGAAATAAACTTCTTGGTTCATGTTAATGGCAACCTGGATCCGTGCGCCTGAGCCATAGTCACAGGCGTCCTCAAGAGAAGGCAAGATGGGGCACTTGCCGCTCCTGGAATGTCGGTATAACCTTTCCACTCACTACAAAACTCTCTCGAATTTCCAGCGATCATTGTCTGCGAGTTTAATAAACTGCAAATTATATATTGGCGACCACGACGAGACATTTGGCAGCCTTAAACTCAGTATACGCCTTGGGGTTTTTTAGTTTCTTAGTTTTCACGGATAATTACGTCGAGTCTTCCGTGCGGCTGCGTTTTTTGCGCTGAGCTGCACTCAAGGTGCATACGAACCTTCAAGGAATCGTGACGAAGTAATGTCTTCAATTTTTTTCCTTTGCTTCTTCGTACAATCCTTACTGAGATTCAGAAAGGAGATGGTCCTACACCAAGGCGCATGGTTTCTGTCACCGAATCGCAACACATAATCATGGCAGCAGTATGCGTGCCCTTCATCCGTCCCTGGTTCCAATAATAACGCCTCCTTCGCTTCTTGCACAGCAGAAACACAACAGTAGTTTAACATTTTTCTGCGGAAAAATAAAATTTGTGATGTGTTGCTAACTCTGCACACAGTTTTACACGGCAGAGCTATTTTAGTACACTTGGAAGAACATGGCCACGCTAAAGAGTAGGTTTGCAGATCTATTCTTTATTCCAACTACATCTATCAAAAGAAGAGAATACCATTCTCTGTGTTAGGAGAGAGGGGGAAAAGTGTGAAATTTCAGGGTCGAAAAATTTTGCTCTCGAGGACTGGCAGCTTCTCAAAGTCTGCAAGGGCAGCACAGTGCCACATGCGGTCACAGGGATGCTGATTGTGCATCTCCAGTCTGCGTGCTACACAACAATATGACGAGAATTACCTTGGTGCAGACCTACGCCGCTGAAAGTTGATTCCACCGGGCAATTTAAGGATGGTTTCGGGGGATTTCCCATATCCGTCTCGACGTGTACTGTCTCTGGGTAAACCTTATTTAATCAATCCAAAGAAATGTGGCTTTCATAACACATTTTATACAACGTCTGTTATGCCAGTCGACACTAAAGAACAGAAATCGTAAAAGTAATGCAATAAATTCATTACGCGAGCAGATGTGGAGTTTAATTAGTAAAAAAAGTATTGTAGATGGCATCCAAGGTGAATAACCCTTTTGAAAAGGTCATTCACAGTTTCTTCAATTCAGGGGTATTGGTATAGCATTTTTCTTGGTACCCAGCATGAAGTCCACAATCATTCTGACCTTTTCTTCCTAATTCAGTAAATTAATTTTCACTTTCAACCTAACATTATGACAGCATGAGTAAACTATTTTTCATAATATTTTTTAGATTTATTTCATAATTCGTTGGATGCCACGGATTTAATTATATGAGAATGTAATTCATATAAATAACATAAAAAGATGTACTTTGCGTAGACTATTGAAATTTACTTATTGTTTAAGTACAAAAGTAATCCACCTTAAAACTAGCAAGCAGATAACAGTGAATCTTTTGAGCTACTGCAGGTTTTGTGTACTTGGGCACCACACGTTTTAAGACTCACTAAATCAGTTATTTCAAAACTGCCAATCCTTGAAGCTTGCCACCTGTTGCAAAAACATCTGCGGACGGCTGTAGTCATATTGCGACAAACACCTGGAAAATTTTGCAGAGCTGCCTGCAGTCGGAATTATACTCTCCGCACACTGCGAGTTAAGCACCTCATCGGGTGATCGGCGGAGTCGACACCTCGCATCATTTAAAAAAAAAGCGAAATCGCTGCCATTGAACCACACTACACGTATCTGGTCAGCTACTGCGCATGTTTTGCATTGCTTGGCTCACTGTTGACTTACATCTCTGTGTGCCTCTTGTGAGCAGTGACCTTTCGCGAGGTACCCGATACAAAACATTTACTGCATGTAGTTCCCTTCGCAGAAAATGCACAATAGTTGATTGAGGTGGATCTGCATTCATTGACAGCAGCAATTCCTCTCATATTTTTATTTTTAACACTTGTTCCCAGCCTCTGTCCGTTTGAATCTCTTCACGACCATCGTTAGTAAGCGTGTCATGTGATTACTAGTAGTCACCAGTGCCAGCGCCTGCATTCATTTCAAGTAGTAAAGGGTACAGCAATCAGTGGCAAATGATGTTTATTGCATGTCTAGATTGCAGTCACTGTGCGGCCATCTCCGTACTAAAAAACACATGAAGGACCAGTTTCAAGACGGTAATACGCATGCCTTACTAGATGTACAGTTGCATAAGCTTTAAATGTAAGTATGTCATAAAATAGATACAAGTAAATGTGAGTTAAAGCTTTAAGAATACTTGTATATACACATAGTACCAACTGGACTATTCTTGTCAGAGTTTGAGTTCTGTGAGTTGCTATTTACAATTCAGTGCGCGTCCTACCAACCTATAGCGCCCTTCTGACAAGTATGATGCACCGACAACATGTATTAACTTTGTTTCACAATTCGTGCGTTTTCTCATTCAATTTGTTATTTTATACTTATTAAGAATTTGTTCATAATACCAATAGGGTGACTGTAGCTAAAACCAGTGGCTAATGTTTTACAACCATACGTGGCTGTAACTGTGCGAACTAACAATTGGCGTCAGTCACTGCTACACATTTTGCAACTGAATACGGTTTAAAAAATACGAAACACAGTGTCCAAATAAAAATGAAATTCTTATTAAAACCGTGTTACATATTAAGTACAGTTAAGAGAATTGGAAGGGATAGGAGTGGTGCTATAAGTCCTTGTACGATCAGCAGTATGTCGAAAAACAAGCAACATTTCTTCTTTGAAATGTCCTGTCTTATAATTTTCGTATACAAATCCGTTGCAGTTCACACAGTTTGATGTTGAAACTAATGAACTGCCAACTGTATCACGTAATAATGTGGGAAATACACTACTGACCATTAAAATTGATACAACAAGAAGAAATGCAAATAATATTCATTGGACAAATATATTATACTAGAACAGACATGTGATTACATTTCCACGCAATTTGGTTGCATAGGTACTGAGAAATTAGTACCCAGAACAACCACCTCTGGCCGTAATAACGACCTTTGATACGCCTGGGTATTGAGTCAAACAGAGCTTGGATGGCGTGTACGGCTGCCCATGCAGCTTCAACACGATACCACAGTTCATTAAGAGTAGTGACTGGCGTATTGTGACGAGCCAGTTGCTCGGTCACCATTGACCAGACGTTTTCAATTGGTGAGAAATCTGAAGAATGTGCTGGCCAGGGCAGCAGTCGAACATTTTCTGTATCCAGAAAGGCCCGTACAGGACCTGCAACATGCGGTCGTGTATTATCCTGCTGAAATGTAGGGTTTCGCAGGGATCGAATGAAGGGCAGAGCCACGGGTCGTAACACATCTGATATGTAACGTCCATTTGTTCAAAGTGCCTTCAGTGCGAACAAGAGGTGACCGAGACGTGTAACCAATGGCACTCCATACCATCACGCCGGGTGATACGCCAGTATGGCGATGACGAATACACGCTTCCAATGTGCGTTCACCGCGATGTCGCCAAACACGGATGCGACCATCATGATGCTGTAAACAGTACCTGGATTCATCCGAAACAATGACGTTTTGCCATTCGTGCACCCAGGTTCGTCGTTGAGTACACCATCGCAGGCGCTCCTGTCTGTGATGCGGCGTCAAGGGTAACCGTAGCCATGGTCTCCGAGCTGATAGTCCATGCTGCTGCAAACGTCGTCGAACTGTTCGTGCAGATGGTTGTTGGCTTGCAAACGTCCACATCTGTTGACTCAGGGACCGAGACGTGACTGCTCGATCCGTTACAGCCATGCGGATAAGATGCCTGTCATCTCGACGGCTAGTGATATGAGGCTTTTGGAAACCAGCACGGTGTTCCGTATTATCCTCCTGAACCCACCGATTCCATATTCTGCTAACAGTCATTGGATCTCGACCAACGCGAGCAGCAATGTCGCGATACGATAAACCGCATTCGCAATAGGCTTCAATCCGACCTTTATCAAAGTCGGAAACGTGATGGTACGCATTTCTCCTCCTTACACGAGGCATCACAACGACGTTTCATCAGGCAACGCCAGTGAACATCTGTTTGTGTATGAGAAATTGATTGGAAACTTTACTCATGTCAGCACGTTGTAGGTGTCGCCACCGGCGCCAACCTTGTGAGAATGCTCTGAAAAGCTGATCATTTGCATATCACAGCATCTTCTCCCTGTCGGTTAAATTTCGCGTCTGTAGCACATTATCTTCGTGGTGTAGCAATTTTAATGGCCACTAGTGTACATAACATTTGTCTCAAGAAATTTTGTATACGACACAAATTGTAAAATAAAATTAATCGATGTTGTCAATGCATCATACATGTAGAGTGGGCGCTGTAGATTGGTATGAAGCCAGCTGTGTTGTAATTTTAAACAGCGGCCTTAGTGTTAACTCATCCTCCAGTATGAAAAGTCCATTTGAGACTATGCACATACACAAGCTTTTTAATTTTTTTTATTTACTTTTACTGGTACATATTTCAAGATTGACTTACATCTGTGGTTAAGCAAAGGGTACATCTAATAATGCATGCATTTTACCATATTGTTACTGGTTCTTCACAGGTCTTTTAGGACTGAAGATGCCACACAGTGACAGAAATCTAGACATGCAACAAACATCATTTGCGACTGATCGTTGTATCCTTTACTACTTGAAACTAACAAATCTTGCGAATGGTCATGGGCACGTCCAAACATGTGTGCTTTTTTCTGGAATTCTGTCACATCTCCACCTCGAGTCAGCTTAAAACTTAAAAGTGGACGGACGTAAACGCCACCCACCGACTGGCTAACGGCTGCCTGCAAGCCAGTACGACCATCGATATATGATGGTGGGGCTCGTGATCTGCACTCAGCCAGTCCCTCTTGGCATTACTACAGGTATACGTATCCTGGTGACGCCGCTGTTTGTTTACTCATGCAGCTCCTCATTTGCCCTCAGAAGGATGAGTGAGCTCCCTACCATACCTCCCTACCCCAGAAAAATCTGAACAAAGGACGATGACAGTGTACGTGCCGTCAACAACGTGGTCATTAGAGACGGAGCACAACCTTGGATTGGTGAATAAAACCGACCGTACCCTTTCAGAGGAACCATCCCGCCATTTGCTTCAACTATTTAGGACAGTCAAGGAAAAATCTAAATCTAGATGGCAGCGCGGAGACGGAACCGTCATTCTCTCGAATGAGAATCCAGTGTCCTATTCACTGCGCCACATCGTTCGATTAGAAAAATCCGAGGATACACCGGTAATCGAACCCGAGTCTTCAAAGAATGCAGTGACTCTAATCATTGGGTTACGGAAGAGGTCATTTACTGCGCTAATTCCATACAAGCGATTGGCACACACACCACTTTACAACCATGACTTACGCCAGCGATACAGGGTCATATGACCGCCTGGTACTAGTTTCATGCCTGCTACAGATTACGAAAGCGACCACTGACCTCTTTAAAGACACTAACAACAGTTTTGTCCGGTTAGTTTGCTACTCACGAAGAAACTGTTCCAAATCATTGTCATATACTGGTAAGCAATCGCTCGATAACATCCAAAGTCAGAGGTTATGAATGCCAAGGAATATACGAGGGGCAACACATTTTTTTTTTTTTTTTTTGCGAAATTAGGTTGGTCTTATTCAAGAGCGCAGTACACCAATTATCTTTTGGGTCAAAACCCCATTTTTCAACATGATCTCCGCTCAGCGGGACAGCCTTACGCCACCTTACTGAGAGGGCATGTGTGGCCGCATGCTACCACGCTACTGGTCGATGTCGGAGCCAGCGCCATGTTGCACCAATAACCTCCCTGTCATCCGCGTACCGCTTCCCGCTGAGTGCAACATTCAGTGGCCAAACAAACGGAAGTCGGAATGTGCGAGATACGGGTTCTAGGGTGGATGAGCGCGGGTATGTGCTACCTTGTTGCGATAATGACAGACGCCTTGCCCAAGAATTCACAATGCTTTTTTTCACCACCACGTCTCCGCATCTGCAAGCTCCTGTAAATGTCTGTGATGCTCAAGTTTTCCACCAAAACAAACTCAATGACAGCTGTGTGCTTGGAAAGCACCTCCGTTACAGACGCCATTTTGAAGGCTACGTACAGCGCCCCCACCTATCAGAACTTCATGACACTATAAATGCTGAAGCGGGAATATATCACGATGTTCCACAACAAATTCCATATATTTTCTACCGAAATTAGCATATTTGGTTAGAATTTAAAGGTACTGTCCACCACGTGCTAGGGGATTATGTACCTAGCAAAAATATAGAGGAGGGAAAGGATCCACCTTGGTACAACAAACATATTAGTAAGTTGCTGAGAAAGCAGAGGATTTTACACTGTCGTTTTAAACGTAGTCACTGCCCCGCTGACAAACAGAAATTATGCGAAATGAAAGCAGCTGTCAAAAGGTCAATGACAGATTCTTTTAACGAACTTGAAAGCAATTTTTTATCTGCAGATTCTGAAAATAACCCTAACAAATTTAGGTCGTACGTGAAATCTATGAACGCTAAATAATTCAATACCTTCTCTTTCTGACATTACGGGTAATACAACGGATGCTGATAAACAGGAGTCCGAAATTCTAAACCTAGCTTTAAAAACCTCATTTATGGTAGAGAACTGCAGTACCAGTCCCCCTTTCAATTACGTAACAAACGCAAGGATGACTGACATAGTGTTTAGTGCATATGGGATTGTAAAACAGTTAAGATCCTCAGACACCAGGAAGCCATCTGGTCCAGACGGTATCCCTGACTTTGCTACAAATATAGCACGATTCTTATCCATCATGTATCAGAGATCATTGGAACAGCGCAAAGTTCCATGAGACTGGAAGAAGGCCAAGGTCATAGCAATCTATAAAAAGAGTAGAAAATCAGATGTACACAATTACCGCCCAATTTCACTAACATCGATTTGTTGTAGAATCATGGAGCACATTTTGTGTTCAGACATAACGCCCTTTCTAGACTCTGAGAAACTCATTTCCAGAAACCAGCACGGTTTTAGGAAACAGCGGTCATGCGAGACGCAGCTAGCCCCCTTTGTGCATGATATACAACAGGCTCTAGATACCGGCTCCCAGGCTGATGCCATATTTCTCGACTTTCGAAAGGCGTTCGACTCAGTTCCGCACTGTCGCTTGCTCGCAAAAGTGCGCGCTTACGGTCTATCCGATGACATATGCGGTTGGATAGAAAGTTTTCTAACAGACAGGGAGCAGTATGTCGTCCTGAATGGGGTGACTTCAACAGAAGCAAGCGTAACTTCAGGTGTACCCCAGGGCAGCGTAATAAGTCCGCTGCTTCTTACGATTTACGTAAATGATCTGGTTGATGGTACTGACATCGGCATTAGACTAATTGCCGATGATGCTGTTGCCTACAGGAAAGTAGTATCACACGAAAGTTGTGAACAAATCAGTGAGGATTTGCAGAAAATAAATGCGTGGTGTAATGACTGGCAGTTATCTCTCAATATTAGTAAGTGTAACCTATTGCGAAAATCCCCGTTTATGTACGAGTACAAAATAAATGCCGAGTCTTTGGAAGCGGTAACATCCGTCAAGTATCTGGGTGTGATTATTCGAAGTGATCTCAAACTGAGTGATCAGATTATACAAGTAATGGGCAAGGCGAACTCTAGATTCCGGCTTATTGGTAGAATCCTGAAGCGATGCAGTCCGTCAACAAAGGAAAATGCTTACAATACGTTTGTTCGTCCAGTCTTTGAGTATCGTTCGTCTGTATGGGATTCTTACCAGTTGGGACTGATTCAAGAGATTGAAAACGTCTAAAGAAAAGCGGCAATATTCGTGACTGGTACATTTAGCCATCGGAGAGCGTTACGAATCTCATTGAAAGTTTGAAGTAGGACACACTTGCAGATAGACGACGCGCTAGACGGAAGGGGCTGCTGACTAAATTCTGAAATCCGATCTTCGTCGAGGATGTAGAGCATATATGATTACCACCAACTTGAAAATCGTGCAGGGATCACCATTCAAAGATAAGGGAAATTAGAACTCGTACTGTGGTGTTCAGACAGACGTTTTTCCCTCGTGCGATCCGCGAGTGGAACAGAGGGGAGGAAATATGACTTTAGCGCGAATTGTGCCCTCCGCCACACACCGCTTGGTGGATAGCGGAGTATATATATAGATGTAGATGTAGATGCAGAGAAAAAATGTGTTGCATTACTGATTGATCACCTCTTGTATTTTGTCCGGTTAGCTTATCTCTCGCGAAGAAACTGTTCCAAATCTTTGAGATACGTTCGAGCGCAGTCCCTCGATAATATCGAAAGCTAGAAAGTGTGAAGATCAAGGAATATGTATCATCATCCTAATTCACATCATATTAACATTACAACATCACACCAGTAAATAAAATAAGCCGTCTAAAATGATTTCGTAGATCTTGTTGTTGTTGTTGTGGTCTTCAGTCCTGAGACTGGTTTGATGCAGCTCTCCATGCTATTCTATCCTGTGCAAGCTTTTTCATCTCCCAGTACCTACTGCAACCTACATCCTTCTGAATCTGCTTAGTGTATTCATCTCTTGGTCTCCCTCTACGATTTTTACCCTCCACGCTGCCCTCCAATACTAAATTGGTGATCCCTTGATGCCTCAGAACATGTCCTACCAACCGATCCCTTCTTCTGGTCAAGTTGTGCCACAAACTTCTCTTCTCCCCAATCCTACTCAATACTTCCTCATTAGTTATGTGATCTACCCATCTAATCTTCAGCATTCTTCTGTAGCACCACATTTCGAAAGCTTCTATTCTCTTCTTGTCCAAACTATTTATTGTCCATGTTTCACTTCCATACATGGCTACACTCCATACAAATACTTTCAGAGATGACTTCCTGACACTTAAATCTATACTCGATGTTAACAAATTTCTCTTCTTCAGAAACGCTTTCCTTGCCATTGCCAGTCTACATTTTATATCCTCTCTACTTCGACCATCATCAGTTATTTTGCTCCCCAAATAGCAAAACTCCTTTACTACTTTAAGTGTCTCATTTTCTTAGTCTTATTTATTGGAAAAATAGCGACCAGTAAAAACTACGAGATGATCGTCAAAAGATGTACAAAACTTCCACCATGCTTCACAGCTAGCATTAAATAATTTGTATTGTAAATCTGCCTTTTTATCTTCATGGGAAAACTAGTTCTTTGGTAGATAAAAGCGGAAACGTTAATGCACTGGAACTCATTCAACTAACGAACGCTTTATAGTCTTCGCGCCGCTCATGTCCCTTCTTTACATCCGTTTTACAGCAAGTTTACAATAGTCGCTCTACCGTGAATTTGCAGTTACAGTCACATGATATTAACTAGAAGCTTATTAAGTTGAGTAGTCGCTTTCGTGGAAGTGAAATTTTATTAGAGGTAATAGTTCTCTTTGCTTTTGTCTCGTTTTGTATGTTTGCATTAAGCTATTGTTTTTAACAGACGAAAATTTCACATGAAGCCTGTATTCTGCCACGAAATTAGGTACAGTATTTCTAAGTAGCTGCGGTAGTTTTTAACTGTTCTAACAAATCCACCACCCAAGGCAGAAATTTATCTCGTTGAACGAGTGCAAGTTTTGACGTGACGCTGGGCCAACGTAGTACCACAACTATGCCATATGTGTTGGTGTCTCAAAATTGATAAGACGCAAGGGAATTCAACGGGCATTCCCGCTGCTTATGTGTAAATTAGAAACCAATACACGGGGAAAGTCGTCGCGGTACGATGTTCATATCATCGTGCCCAATCTCTGTAAGTGCCTGTACCGTCATCATAGTATTTTTTTCAGTAATTTTTATTTTTTGCTAAATCTATGAGCCTCCACGTGAGAAGAAATGTCTGCAGTAACAATGACGTTTGGACACTGGCCCTTACGCAGGACGCTGATAACAGTTTATATCTATACAGGATTCATGTAGGAGGCAAATATCTAACTGGATAGTCGCGCCCGCTAGCACACCACTTCCGGGTTCAGAAGACTCTCGCCGGTCCCCTAATCGAATCCACCTGAGGGCCATTGTGCCAGCCAGCCACGATGTTGTTTTTAGGCAGATTCCCTCATACGACTAGGTGAATATCGGGCAGATTGCCCACGTATCGCCTAAAATACACGATTCACAAACACTTCGAAAATGTTTTCACACATGCAGACAGATGGTGCACACTAATCCTGTCCCTCGAGAGAAAAGGTGTGGACAGGAAAGGTATCCGGTCGGCCTATATCACTAGCATTGCCAAATCCAGTTTAAAATGCAGATCCCGTGAAGATATGTGATTAAGGCCAGGAAAAAGAAAACGAAGAAGATAAGGAGATATATCTTTTGTATTCGATCGGAGACCATGCCGTGGTTGGGTGTCTTAGGTGCCTCAGTGATACAGATAGCTATAATGTAGGTGCTCATCGGAAGAGTATTTGTGGAGAGGTCAGATTTTTGCTTAGTTCCTGCCGAGGAACAGCAGCCTTTTTCGGTAGAACCAGGGGTACAGCGGCATTGGCCATTGCAAGCATCCGCCCTGTTATCACATACTTATCAGACGGCACAGCATTTTGCCATCATGTCCGCCTCAGTACACAGCCATGACAACTCGGTTGGTAACCAGCAGTATTCCTGAAATCCAGGACACTTCTGCAGCATTTAGAAAAGGATGTTATGTGTGTGGCACCTGGGGAGTCTGCCTATTAACACACTCGACCGTGGCAGTGTTAATACTGGCTGTCCAGCCGGGAAACGGATAGAGTCCCTACGTCCCACCTGCCCAGGGTCCTATGGTAGCTCCGATGAACCGAGCACCGCACTGACACCCTTCTAGCCACTGACTCGCTGTGTTCCCACCACCGCAGTTACCGCCAGCCAGGCGTCGAGGTCCCGGGTCGCTCTACATATGTCTTCGCATCCATCACGTGCCACTGCAGGGTCAGGCCTCCAGCACGGTCTGCTAATAGCATAACCGTGCCTGTCTTTAGCACGAGCTCCTGAGACAGCTCAACCATCTGGCTTACTACGCTTTGTTCCAAGGCAGCACTGGGTGTGGTGGCCACAGATGACTACGACAGTGTATCGCCACCGAGGATTCGACGCGCCACTGCATGGTTGTAAGTGAGCTGTTTAGGTTTTTATGTTGGTAACACCACGTAGCGCTCTGTATGAAAATCACTGACTGTGCTGTGTGCAGTCTGTGGCTGGTTGGCATTGTTGAAATATTCGCTATTGTACTGTTGGGCAGTTGGATGTGAACAGCACGTAGCGTTGCGCAGTTGGAGGTGAGCCGCCAGCAGTGGTGGATGTGGGGAGAGAGATGGCAGAGTTTTGAGAGCGGACGATCTGGACGTGTGTCCGTCAGAAAAAGGAAATTTGTAAGACTGGATGTCATGATCTGATATATATATATATATATATATATATATATATATATATATATATATATAATGACTTTTGAACACTATTAAGGTGCCGTAAATACATTGTTTGTTCTCTATCAAAATCTTTCATTTGCTTACTATGCCTATCAGTAGTTAGTGCCTTCAGTAGTTAGAATATTTTATTTAGCTGGCAGTATTGTCGCTCGCTGTATTGCAATAGGTTGAGTAACGAAGATTTTTGTGAGGTTTTTTAGTGATTCATGAAAGGTACAGGTTATTGTTAGTCAGGGCCATTCTTTTGTAGGGATTATTGAAAGTTAGATTGCGTTGCGCTAAAAAAAATGTTGTGTGTCACTTTAATGTTGATCAGAATAAGTAAAGAGAGAAATGTCTGAGTACGTTCAGTTTTGCTCAGCTGGTTAAAAAACAAATAACGTAGAGGTTTTCCAGCACTGTCATTTATAAATTTTTCTAAGGGGATGTTTCAGGGTGTGTGCACCGGTTCTCCATTGTACATTGAACCTAATAAAAAAAATGAATTGCTACCAAGCTGAATGTGACTCTATTTGCCTTCGTCTACCCACTAAAGAATCCGCACTGTTACATTTGGTGTCAGACGAGTTGCTAGGGGCTATCTTGCCTGTATGACGTTGACAACATCAAAGACACAGAGAAACAATGGCAGATTCAACAGCAGCAGCAGCAGTTCAATGACATCATTCAGTAGAGGGTTGCAAGTAACATTAAGTTTCGATTGTAGACTTTGAATGGGCTTGTAGAGTGATTTCCTTCTTTTTTTTTTCTCATTCCTCTCTTGATTTGGTGGCATTTTATGTGCATTTGTTTTGGCTTCTGGTAGTAATAGATTTCGAACAAGATGAGAACGTTGTAAAGCGATATGAAATAGAACGAGCATTTGAGAACTGTGGTAGAGAGTACGAACCGTAGACTTCGGCTTATTGGAAGTATTTTAGGAAAGAGTGGTTCACCTGTAAAGGAGACCGCATATAGGACGCTGGCGCGACCTATTCTTGAGTACTGCTCGAGTGTTTGAGATCAGATTAATGGAGGACATTCAAGCAAATCAGAGGCGGGCTGCTAGATTTGTTATCGGTAGGTTCGAACAACACTTAAGCGTTACACAGATGCTTCGGGAACTCAAATGGGAATCTAGGGAGGGTAGGCCACGTTCTTTTCGAGAAAATTCTTGAGAAAATTTAGAGAACTGCCATTTGAAGCTCACTGCCGAATGGTTCTACTGCCGCCAACATATACTGTGCGCAATGACCGCGAACATGAGATACGAGAAATTAGGGCTCATACGGAGACATATGAACAGTCGTTTTTCCCTCGCTCTTTTTGCGAGTGGAACAGGAAAGAAAACGACTAGTAGTGGTACAGGGTACGCTCCGCCACGCACCGTACGGTGACTTGTTCAGCATCTATGTAGATGTACATGTAAATCAGGTGCCGAGGGTGATCTACGTCTAGTTCTACATAGCTACTCTGCAATTCACACTTACGCGCCTTGCAGATGTTTCATCGACCCACCTTCAGACTATTTCTCTATCGTTCCATTCTCGAACAGCGCGTGGGAAAAATGAGCACTAAATCTTTCCACATGAGCTGTGATTTCTCTTATTTAATTACGATTTCCCTGTGTATGTTGGCGTCAATAAAATATTTTCGCATTCAGAGAGAAAGGTTTGTAATGAAAATTTCGTTAAAAGAACACTCAGCAACGAGAAACTCCTTTTCCTTAATGACTGCCATCCCAACTCGCATATCATGTTTGTGACTTATCCTCACTTATTTCGCGATAATACCAAACGAGCTGCGCTTCTTTCAATTTCGTCGATGCCCTCCATCAATCCTATCTGATAATAATCGCATACCCGTATTGTAGCAGAGGATGGACTGGCATACTGTATACAGTCTCTTTAGTAGTCCTGTTGCATCTTGTAAATGTTCTGCTAATAAACCGCTGTCTTTGATTTGCCTTCCCCAAAACATTATTTATACGATCGTTCCAATTTAAGCTGTTCGGAACTGTAATTTCTAAGTATTTAGTTGAACCGACAGCTTTTAGAGTTGAGTGATTTATCGTGGAACCGAAATGCAAGCAAGCAGACAACCTAGAGTTTTACAAAGAACTAGAGAGGTGACGGGAGGATAGAAGGGAACAGCTCCAGCCTAGGGTGCCCCATACATCCCAGATGCTAACACCACCGCATTAATTACTCGTGTTCTACGTAAGTCATGGCAGGATGTTTTGATTTTCTTGGATAACTGACGCACGACCCATAATTAAGGAAGACAGAACGTTGAGAAATTGTTGAATATAACTCGATTAAGGTTAACAGGGGTGGGAGAGCATATTTTGTATGCACTGAAGGGTTGGAAGATGCTCTTTCCTTGCAGGATTTACAGGAAGATTTATTGGAGCACTATCAGAGAAGGAATATATCTGGGTTCTATCCGATACAGCAGAACAGCATTAATAAAATCACTCAGGCAGAACAGAGGGCGCTAGACGCATTCCTGCAGGGTTTGACAGCCGATGTTTCGCATGAGGTATTCGCATAGTTTCTGAAATCATTAAATGAAGCTCTGTCAAAAATACAAAGCGTCTAGCGTAAGTGGGTGTAGTGACCAGACCAAGTGAGAGGGTGATGGTATTTAATACAGATATCACATGTTATGGATGTGGTTAGCCCCATCACATTCGGCGCAACGGTAGGAAACCTCAGTGTGGAAAGTGTAAATGAGTTGGACATTCAGACTGAGAATGTCAGCGGGCATTCCCACATTTGCAGGGTAGATGGGAGCAGAGCGGAATGCGCATTCCGGTGTTAAACAGAAGCGGGAATGTTGCGTCCATCATGCAGCGTTCCCAGAAATATAAGCACAGAACACCTGTGTACAGTATCAGTGAAGGATTATTGTATGACCAGTTTTACAGGAGAAGGTATTAAAACTTTTTCCTTGATATGGGGTCGCAGGTTTCCGTAGCAACTGAAGATGTTGGCTCTGAGCACTATGGGACTCAACTGCTGTGGTCATAAGTCCCCTAGAACTTAGAACTACTTAAACCTAACTAACCTAAGGACAGCACACAACACCCAGCCATCACGAGGCAGAGAAAATCCCTGACCCCGCCGGGAATCGAACCCGGGAACCCGGGCGTGGGAAGCGAGAACGCTACCGCACGACCACGAGATGCGGGCAACTGAAGATGTTCCTGGGGTGAGTGGGCCCTGCCTCGTTGTAGACCAATAGTGGAGGTGAGGGTAATTTTAACTTCGTCGGTTCGGCGTTAGTGAACTTCCAAGTGTGAGGGAAAGATTCCCGGGCTTACGTGGGAGAATTTCCACTAGTTGGCAGGAGCTACGATATCATACATGAATTGGATTTTCTGACTAAACATCGTGCTTAAGTCGATCGTGAATGCAATATTTAGGTACAACTGCCGGGAATATCGAACTGCCATAAAGTTCATTCCTGGCAAAAGTGAACGACTTAGACTGCGTGCTCATTCCCTTAGTATCGACTCATGATATAAAATACAGCAAGTTATAGTGAAACTAGTCGTTTTAGACGTAGGAGCTGATCTGCCGGTCAGTACTTTGTGTGTGCTAGCACCTTCAGCAGAAAATGAGGAACTAGGAAAAGTGCAGTGTTTTGTGCTCTACCCCATCAGTCCAAAAAGTTTCGAGACGGAATTAATGAAGAATAGAGAAAATTAATATGGTGTTTTACTGCCTCATGTGTTTTACACAGTCTGCCTCTACTTGAGTACAAAACGTTCATAAAACAACGTGAAAGTATCAGAAAAGTTTTTCTTCAGGACGTTGTTCAACTGGTTGCATCATGTTGGCTTGAATGTCGTGTATGTCGTCAAAGCATTGGCCCTTTATGTGAATTTCTGCACTTCGCCATTTTGTCTTAGGTTTCGTATTGATAACACTAAAACATGTCACAAATGATGATTTTTTTTTCTAGAGAAGAGTTGTCCGCATTTAGCATTTCAATCCATTCACGGCAGTCGTCTACGAGTCGTTTTTGCTTGGTAGTCAAATGCGCGAGACAAACTTTGCACATACTCTTCTCTTCTTCAAAACATTCTGGAGAAAGTCTTCAACATCTGATTTAGAGATGTTGCTCTGTCGTGATTTGTGACACGCAACACTGACACACTATGGTCGCATCTTCATTACTTAACACTGCCTGTTGACAACTGACTGGTCGAGCGCATATCTGTTGTTCAAAAAATTCAAATGGCTCTGAGCACTATGTGACTTAACATCTGTGGTCATCAGTCCCCTAGAACTTAGAACTGCTTAAACCTAACTAACCTAAGGACATCACACACATCCATGCCCGAGGCAGGATAAGAACCTGTGACCGTAGCAGTCACGCGGTTCCAGACTGAAGCGCCTAGAACCGCACGGCCACACCGGCCGGCCATATCTGTTGTTTACAGTTGTTAGTTAAAGCTATCACTGTAGCTGCTGCGCACACGTTGCTCATACGCTAGGAATAAAATCATTTTCAAACCGTTTTTGCACATACATTGGATGTGCAAGAGGTTGACACAAGCTGGGTCGTGCTCATCAGCATGGATAAGTTTCGTTAGGAAAAGGTAGAGCGTTCATGAGGTGCCATGATTGCTAATCCAGAGATACTGGAAGAAGAGTTAGATAGACATTTAAATGTATAGACCTCTAATCCAGGACAGTCTGAAGATTAAACGCACTGCTGATGAAGGCGTGGAATTTACAGGGAAGTGATAGTGTGGAAATGAAAAAAATTATTAGAAGAATATAAAGAGCTGTTTAACACTTCCAGCCCGATGCCAGCGACTCGGATCATGCAGATTAGGATTTCGACTGTGAACGAGATGGTAGTGTACAAATTCCACATCACCTCCAACAGTATGGAAAGAGATCAAGAGAGCGACTTACTTCTTGTTCGCAATTCAGAGTTCTACTTGCTCCCCTCCTGTGTTGCACCCCAGATATCTGGAGCCAAATGATTGTGCATTCGACATCCAGGTCGTTTAATTTATTAAAATATAGCAATACAGTGATCTACAAGTGTCTTGTGGGTAATGACCTGAAAAAGTAGTTGAAAGAGGGTAGATTTATGACCTTGAACATTAGCGGAAAGATGTAGCTAAAAGCACAGCACGCCATGTTTCTAAATGTATGTGAATTTAAGACACATACATATACACTGAAGCGCCAAAGAAACTGATATAGGCATGCATGTGCAAATACAGAGATACGTTAACAGGCAGAATACGGCGCTGAGGTCGGTAATGCCTATATATACGACAACAAGTGTCTGGCGCAGTTGTTAGATCGGTTACGGCTGCTACAACGGCAGATTATCAAGATGTAAGTCAGTCCGAACGTGGCGCTATAGTCGGCGCACGATCGATGGGACTCAGCATCTCCAAGGTAGCGATGAAGTGGGGATTTTACCGTACGACCATTTCACAAGTGAACCGTGAATATCAGGAATCCGGTATAACATCAAATCTCCGACATCGCTGCGGCCGGAGAAACATCAAGAACGGGACCAACGACGACTGAAGACAATCGTTCAACGTGACGGAAGTGGAACCCTTCCACAAATTGCTGCAGATTTGAATGCTGGACCATCAGCAAGTGTCAAAATGCGAATCATTCAACGAAATATCATCGACATGGGCTTTCGAGCAGAAGGCCCATTCGTTTACCATTGATGACTACAGAACACAAAACTTTACGCCTCGCCTGTGCTAGTCAATACCGACATTGGACTGTCGATAACAGGAAACATGTTGCTTGGTCGGACGAGTCTCGTTTCAAATTGTATCGAGCGGATGGACGTGAACTGGTGTGCAGACAACCTCATGAGTCCATGGACCCTGCATTTCAGCAGGGGACTGTTCAAGCAGGTGGAGGCTATGTAATGGTGTGAGGCGTATGCAGTTGGAGTGATATGGGACCCCTGATAGGTGTAGCTACGACTCTGACAGGTGACAAATGCGTAAGCACCCTGTCTGATCACCTGCATTCCCATGGACTTGGCGAATTCCAGCAGGACAATGCAACACTTCACACGTCCAGAATTGCTACAGAGCGGCTCCAGGAACACCCTCCAGAGTTAAAACACTTACGCTGGCCACCAAACTCCCCAGACATGAACATTATTGAGCATAACTGGGATACCCTGCACCGTGCTGTTCAGAACAGTCTCCATCCCCTCGTACTCTTACGCATTTTTGCACAGCCATGCAGGATTCATGGTGTCGATTCCCCCCCAGCACTACTTCAGACATTAGTCGAGTCCATGCCACGTCGTGCTCGTGTTCGCGGGGCCCCTACATGATGATAGGCAGGTGTATCAATTTCTTTGACTCTCCAGTATAGGCAAGTGCTATGTATTTAATGGGTCACTTTAAGCTATTTGTCAATGTGAAACATACGTTATAGTGGTCTCATGCTAGGACATTAAGTTTATGAAGCAGAACGAAACGTTTGTAATCTTCTGTTGATAATGCTAACTTACGCTGTCACATAGTAGAATCTGCGCACTACTGTTATAAAATAACATACCAAATAAAAATTTTCACATTTAATTTTAATATACACACATATAGGTGAGAAACGGGTTGGTATTCTTTCAACTACCCATTCCCCCTTAGTTGCAATTGTTTTCGCTAAATATTCCAATTAGTATTTTTTCTATTTTTTTTACCTCTTCAAGTCTGTGTTTCCTTTTTTTATGCAGTCTAACATTATTCGTTTAAACCAATCCTAATTAGTAAGCACCTATATTTGACGGTATTGTGGAGAACAATGTCCTAGGTTGAGAAAAAAATGTTTCTCCTGCCTTAATATAACACTGCTATCCTTTTTGGAGTCTGTGTTAATAATTTCCATATTGTTTACAGGTAAATAATTTAAACTGTAGGTGTACAAAGTATAATTTGTAATAATGGTTTACTTGTACACCACTGAGCCTTTGTGTATTTTTATTACCCCCAGTAGACAAAAAACGGAACATCGTTAAACGCAACACAAAAATTTTTCTGTAAGCTATTCGATAGTGTACACGACGCTGAAGTGGATGGAACAGAGTACAGCGAATCACATTGTATACGCGGCTTATTTACATTTAATACACTTAGACTTTCTTCGACAGATTAAACACATCATCAACTCTGTAGCTACAAATCATCACTTCCAATCTGGTAATGGAATCTTCTTTAACCAAAAGATGTAAAAGTTTATTGTAGACGAACATCAGGAACACTTTGTAAAACCGATAATATGTTTACTGATTGTTGATTCCTGGGCCTGTGATTTGACACCTAAATCCATTATACAGCTCTGTTCTGCAACTAAAATTCATACACACTAAACTGGGTTTTCCAACTGTCTTAGCGTTGTCGTCTTGCACGCCAGATTCGTGGTTTGACGTTAGGTACTCACGCATCTACACTTCATTAATATATACTGTCACTACACATAGAAATTACGGGTCCGTGGTGTTTTCCTTAACAGTTAGTGCTCGAAGAAATTATGAGTGCGGCTTTCCTGACTGTTACTTCATGATGCATTACTTCCGAGCAGTGATGGATTGAAGTCAGGTGTTTGCTCTTTTAGTGCTTTGGAGAGTCGCTAGATGGATGTTCCTGCTTCCACAGAGTGCTACGTTACTTGAAAACATATTACACACGTGATCAGTTCCCGCAAATTCGTTGTTGTAGTGTGCTTCTGTAGTTGTCTTGATCTATGTTTACATCTACATTTAAATGGATACTCTGCAAAACACATTTAAGTGCCTGGCAGAGGGTTCATCGAACCACCTTCACAATTCTCTATTATTCCAATCTCGTACAGGGAGCGGAAAGAACGAACACATATATCTTTCCGTACGAGCTCTGATTTCCCTTATTTTATCGTGGTGATCGTTTCTCCCTATGTAAGTCGTTGTCAACAAAATATGTTCGCATTCGGAGGAGGAAGCTGGTGATTTAAATTTCGTGAGAAAATTCCGTCGCAACGAAAAACGCCTTTCATTTAATGAAGTCTTGCCCAAATCCTGTACCATTTCAATGACACTCTCTCACATATTTCGCGATAATACAAAACGTGCTGCCCTTCTCTGAACTTTTTCGATGTACTCCGTCAATCCTATCTGGTAACGATCCCAGTATTCTAAAAGAGGACGGATAAGCGTAGTGTAGGCAGGTTCCTTAGTAGATCTGTTACATTTTCTAAGTGTCCTGCCACAAAAGCCAATCATAAAAAGGGGGATAGTTTATCTGATAAAGAAACTCTGGGGCTGCTTGAAGAATACGATTCCCAAATTAACGATGATGATTTTTAAATTGAAGAAAGTATTTCTGATCTGCTTCTGTTCTCCATCTTGTAAGGAGGGGCACACAGACAAATCAAAAAAGTTTATCGTTTCTCAGTGACTGTCGCAGTCACTGTGGCGCCACTGCGATGTTTCCAAAATCCCAGCAAAATTTTGACTTACATCTAGACACATAAAGTAATAGTCGTCTGCGTGGACTTACCTTAGTATCTCAGATAGCTAGCCCTGTAGAATTTATCATGTAGATAACTGTTAAATACATCACACATTTCCATCTTAACATCACAATCCATCCCTTCTCTAATAGTTCCTGGCAGTGCACTAGAACACAGCTAGCCCAACTCTGCACGTTTCAGCATGTCATCAAGTCCCGACATGTCTAAGACATTGCTGACTAAGCATATCGGCACATCTTAGCACTGTCGCTGTGATGTAACAAGCAATCGCCTACCTCCAAATTCTCTCCCCCTCATTGTCACTACATGCATGTGAGATCAGAGGGACTGTGATAAGATATGTATGTATGCGTAGTCAACAAGGTTCCACACAAATCAAGACTTGTGGTGTTTGACAAGCATCCAAAAGTCGGTAGCTGGGTGAAATTGAAAAACATGTGAAAATATATAGTTCAAAGAACAACATACTCCATTTTGTACCTATATGATGTGTCCAAACTTGCATGTGTCTTATTTTTCGAATCATAGAGATGTGGGCTACATGTATGTAAGATTGCTGCTAGAGAGAGGTAGCTCTGTGCTAGTGCATTGCCAATAACAGTTTTGGTTTTTAATGTGAAGAAGGAAATGTGTGATTTATTTAACAGTTATTTACATGGGAACTTCTCCAGGATATTTCGGTAACTGTGTGTGTTGTATTGAACTTATTTTGCTAATTCCAGTAATTCATGATGTAGATCTTCGTTTGAAACGCTCAAAACTTCTTTTATTGTAACTTGTTCATGTCCCATCTCCTCAACTTCTTCATCTTTGATCTGTTTTCATAAATAATAAATTATGGTCAAAGTCCACAGCTGCTTTTGGAAATTTTTTACTTTTAAAATCAAGTTTCTGAATCGCTTCCTTCCAACCGTATAACATAACTGAAACACTTTTCGTGTTCCCAAGGTCCTTCCATGTATAAGGGCTCCTCTCATGATACTCAAACGATGTGTGCAATCATTAAATTAAATGTGTGCAAAATTCGGCTTTGAATCTAACTTTCTTTTAATGATCAGTTGATTATACTGTTCGTAGTAGTTTGTTCACATTTCCATTTTTATTTGTTCACTATCAAACCCACATGACCTTTATTTGATATTGAGGTGATAATCCGATCCAACTTACCAGGGCTCTGTTGTAAAATGTCACATGCTCAGATCTAGCAGTTTTCAATATAATGTGAATTTGTAGCTTTGGGGAATGAAATAATTCATTTAGAAGAGGAAAGTCTATGAAAAAATTAGATATATTTGGATAACACAACAGACGTTAAACTAATCTGATGAGAGGAATAAATATAAAAATGAAGCAAATGAGAAGCAAAACAATGCAAAATATCAAAGCAGGAGTGGTTAAAGATAAATGCAAAACTGTAAAACCAAACGTGACTTTAGAAAATATAGCTGCCATATATAGGAAAATTAAAGCAATTTTTGAAAAAAAAACCAGAATCGGCTGTTTGAACGTCAAGAGCTCCTATGCAAATCAAGTAATAAGCACGGAAAGGAAGGCTGAAAAGTGGAAGGATTATATGAAAAGGCTATACAAAGGAAATAACCTTGACACTACTACAGGATAGGGAAGAGGAGAGAGATGAAGTGGATGGTACTGCCAAGAGAATTGGACAGTGTACAGAAAGAAGCAACTGAAGTATGCAACATTCCCTCAGAATTAATTGGAACCTTTCAGAGAAAATACCATGAGTAAACTAATCCACATAGAGCGCAAAATATATAAGACAGGTGAGAGGTCATTAGACTTAAAAGTGAATGTAATAAATTCAGTTCCAAATAAAGTGGATGCTAATAGGTGTAATACTCGTGCCACTGTCAGTTTAGTAAATCTTGAAAGCAAAATGCTGGCACGAATTAGCGACGGAAGGGTGGAACGACGGGTAACAACCGACCAGTGGGACCATTAGCTAGAGTTAAGACAAATTTAGGAACCTTCGAGGCAGTACTGACGTTACGACTTACCTTGGAAGATAAACTGAAGAAAGGCAAACGTAAGTTTAAAACATTTTTAGGTTTGGATAAAGTTTTTGACGAAGTTGTTTAGAATATTCTGTTTGAAATTACGAGTATAGCAAGTGATGAAGTACAGGGCGTAAATGGTTACATACGTCTTGCAGAGAACTCAGGCTGTAGTGATAAGAATATAAGGGCGTGAAAAGGTGAAATAATTGAGAATAGAGATAGAAGTTAAATTATTCATTTGTTTGGCCATATTGTCTGTAGTTATTTTACAATTCCTGAGGGCATTGTTTACATTTTACACAACACACTTTTTCGTACATCACTGTTTACTTTTTTTATTTTTGTTTACTTCTTAGTGTGTGTTGTGTTTTGTACAGTCGCCAACGTATCATTGCGACTAGACTGTCTCTGACCTATCCTTTCATTAGGTGACTATATGTGAGTTATTCTATTTAACTATGTTGCTGTGTATTTATATACTGTGTAAGAGTAATGAAGGACTACTGATGGAGTGGTTTTGTTTCTAATAGATAGGGGAGGGGCAAGCAAAGATGACTGAATGTAAGTGCATAGTAGTATTACGAAGAGTGAATTGGGAACTGGAGGAGGAAAAGATCAGGGGCAAGAAGTGAAATGAAATGGGGGCAGGGGAGAGGGAGGGGTTTGGGTGAGGGAAGATGAAGGATGGGGAAAGCTCTTTTCTTTTTCATGTTATTCTTTCAGTTATTTTATGCAGTGTCCGGTTACCAATATTTATTTGATCATTGAGCAATTGTTTATTTTGTGTTAATAATTTTGTATGTGGAAATTTTCTTGGAAAGGGCTGAGTTGTCTGTCTTTACTGATTCTTATAACGTTTGTATATTTTGATTTGTGGTATTTCTGTTTTAGATGATCTGTAAATGTCGAAAGATTCGTACAGTATCTCAGTTTTCTGATGTGTTCTTTATCTCTTGTGTCGAATGTCCTGGCACTTATTCCAGTGTATATTTTTTCACAATCTCTGCAGCTGAGCTGATAGATACTGGTTTGTTTTTATATATATACGAAAAAACAGACACTAAACCAAGAATTAAACGAAATTCCCCTTCAGGCAGCACAAAAAGTACATAATCCTGCTGTTTTCGTTTCCATCGTGGATAAAGTGGAATTCTGCATATGGCCGAACTAAGGACGATTTAGAACGGAAACTGGCAGTAGGTACAATAGCTTTTCTGACAAGGAAAAATTTTTAAAATAGAATATACATTTAAATGTTAGGAAGAGTTTTCGTAAGGTATCTGTCTGGAGAGTAGCCTTATATGGAAGTCAGAAATGGATAGGAAACAGTATGGACAAGAGGAGAACAGAAGCTATAACTAAGAGGGACATTCGAGCAATTAACAAAGAGGAACTGAATCTCGTTGGGGAAAGAAAAAAATTATCGCACAACTTATTTAAAATAAGGGATAAGTTGATAACATATATTCTGAGAAATCAAAGAATAATTAATATGATAATGAAGTAAGAGGGAGGCGAGATAAAGATTATAGAAGTAGCACAAAGCTATACTACAGGAAGCAGTTTCATGTAGGCAACAGCAGTTATGCAGCTATGAAGATACTGATGGAGCATAAGATAGCATGGGCTGCTGCATCAAATCAGCCTTCGAACTTAGGACTATAACAAAAACAACCTGCATGGTTGCAAAAACCAAAATCCATGCTTTTTCTAGAATACAGTTTTATTGTCACGAAGCTTCACAAAAGCTTACACTCATCTGCAGAATGCAACATTGATAGTAAAGACTAAAACAATGTTAATTCGGTGATATTTCAGAAATATTCTGTATACAAAATAAAATGTTTTTTTTCATATTAACTTTAAAACTAAGTACATCAAATAAAAGCTGATGACCATACTGCGGTTCAATGTTTAATTTTCTTGCTGCATTAAAACACAAAGAAATGCTCTGATGCTTACAAGATTTGGTAACGTAGAAATAATGTAAAATTGAAGAACATTGTGATTAATGTAAATTTATATAGTATTACTTGACTGATGTAATAATATTAGTTTCACAATTATTTACAAATTCTGAAAAATTTAGGTCCTCTACATTCCCCCCGATGACGACGAATGTTTGTTCAAAATTTCAGAATGATTGTTTTATAATGAGGAAATATATCAGCTCACCCATGAACATTAGAGAAATCTTCTGGCAGACTGCGTCGAGCTATGTGGCACACATACCATAAGTCTACAGAAAGTAATTGCTCGTTTGGTCTGTAGGTCAGCAGTGTTAATGTTAACTGAAGTCCCAGATTTATGATACTACAGTACACAGTGTTTGTAGATCACATAAAGTATCGTGAAACTGAACATTATGACAGACTGATGATAGACTGCTTTTAGAAGGAACATTTCTTGGCAAGTTTTTAGTCTTCAAACACGGGGCATTACGCAAGTTTATCTAAAGTATTATGAAATGGATTACTTCATGACACCATAAGATTTTATGTCTTGAGTCTTTTTCTAAAAACATATGAAACACGCCTACGTATCTTAATTATGTTTTCTTCAAATATTAAGCTACCATAACAGTATCGCACCCTACCAATGATCTTCCATTCTGTCAATGTTTGCTGCTCTGAGCTTGATTACGTTTAGATGAATTACAGAATTACTGAATTATCCAAAAAGCAGCCCATCCCCCAATATTCTAAAGAAAAGTAATTAATGAAACTAGCTTAATATTCAGTACTGTCCATTTACTTTGTGTTCCAAACTTACATAAGATTGAAAAAGGAATTAAATCTTTCTATACTTCAAAAATAAACTTTCATTGTTTACTTATCTTTAAAAGTATAAACGCAGTGTACAAATTATAAAGTAAAAGCTTTTTAAATTCACTGGACACAAAACTTGAGTATATAGACTGTTTGTATTCTCCTCTCCAGGTTTAAGATTAAATGAATTCTTTTGTGATCACACACTGCATGGAACGGCGATTCTATACCCACTACACAGCACTTAAATGATTAATAGTAATTGAGAATGGATGTCTCAATGGAAATCGCTTATCCAACGTGGCACCCCCACTCTCACACTGCAGTGTTTTTCCAGATTGTAAGTTATATGTGTACCACCTTCGATTTAAATTCTTCCAAGCACTGCAAAATACCAAATATTATGAATTCGACACTAAAATTCTTCGTTCTCGATTGTTTTTAGGTTACTCTCTCCTGTTACCTTTGATGTTTCAAAGTACTGCACTGAAAAGGTGTTTGAATGTTGTGCAGGTGTGGTTAAATTTAACGGAGCTAAACTTCTAACTGTTGTTATTTATAGATCCCCAGACTCCGATTTCACAACATTTTTGCTAAAGCTAGAGGAGGCTCTTGGTTCACTTATTAGGAAATACAAAAAGTTAGTTACTAGCACAAACAGGCAGCCTGGGTGGCTGACTAGAGGGATAAGAATATCTTGTAGAACAAAGTGGCAATTATATCAAAACGTTAGAAACAGTCAAAATCTAAATGCAGCAGCCCATTACAAACAGTATTGTAAGGTGCTTAAAAATGTTATTAGGAAGGCAAAGATCACCAGGTGGGATCACTCATGGGAAAATTCCTGCAGTAGTGGGTGTTAGAGCTGCACCTTTTTTAGATTGAAGTCAGCTGATAGGTATTCCTGCTTAAGGGGAGTCTCTCTAACAAGGGAATCACTTTTGACAAAGCTTAGGTATCAGAGTAATGAGGGAATTAGTATATTTCATCAAAATATACAAGGTATTAGAGATAAAGTTAGTTAACTGCTTATAGATGTTGACCCTGAAATTATTGGAATATCTGAACACTTCTTAAATAAGGAGATAATTCAGAGGCTTTCTTTACCAGGATACAGGTTGGCTGGCAGCTTTTCGAGGAGTTCTTTGCGGTGTGGGGGAGTAGCCATGTATGTGAAAAACGGCATCCCATTTGAGTCAATTGATGTTTCAAAGTACTGCACTGAAAAGGTGTTTGAATGTTGTCCAGGTGTGGTTAAATTTAACGGAGCTAAACTTCTAACTGTTGTTATTTATAGATCCCCAGACTCTGATTTCACAACATTTTTGCTAAGGCTAGAGGATGTTCTTGGTTCACTTTATAAGAAATACAAAAAGTTAGTTATATGTGGTGACTTCAATATTAATTGTATAAGTGATTGTGCAAGGAAGAGGATGCTGGTAGACCTCTTTAATTCATATAATCTTATGCAAACCGTATTCTTTCAACGAGAGTGCAAGGGAACAGTAGAACAACCATAGACAACATTTTTGTTCATTCCTCATTACTAGAAGGGCATTCTGTTAGCAAAAAGGTGAATGGCCTTTCAGATCATGATGCACAAATTTTAACTTTAAAAGATTTTTGTGCTGAAACACGTGTTAAATATAGTCATCAGCTGTTCAGGAAAGCTGATCCAGTTGCTGTAGAGACCTTTGTAAACCTTATAAAGGAACAAGAGTGGCAAGATGTTTACAGCGCTGATACAGTAGACGATAAATATAATGCTTTTCTCAAGACTTTTCTCATGCTCTTTGAAAGTTGCTTTCCGTTAAAACGTTTAAAACAGGGTACTAGCACAAACAGGCAGCCTGGGTGGCTGACTAGAGGGATAAGAATATCTTGTAGAACAAAGTGGCAATTATATCAAAACGTTAGAAACAGTCAAAATCTAAATGCAGCAGCCCATTACAAACCATATTGTAAGGTGCTTAAGAATGTTATTAGGAAGGCAAAAAGTATGTGGTATGCAGATAGAATAGCTAAGTCTCAGGATAAAATTAAAACCATATGGTCAGTCGTAAAGAAAGTTGCTGGTCTGCAGAGACAGGTCGAGGATATAGAATCAGTGCATAGTGGGAATGTCCGTGTTACTGATAAGTCGCATATATGTACAGTATTTAATAATCACTTTCTGAATATAGCAGGTGAACTAAATAGAAACCTAGTCCCAACAGGGAATCATATAGCGCTCTTAGAAAAAAGTGTTCCGAGACTATTACCCGAAATGCTCCTCCGTGATACTGACAAGAGGGAGATTGTGCTAATAATTAAATCACTAAAGACAAGAACTCTCATGGATATGACGAGGTATCTAGCAGAATACTGAAGCATTGTTCTATGTATGTTAGCCCAGTTCTCGGCCATATCTGTAACTTTTCCTTTAGGTGTGGTCGGTTTCCTGACCGATTAAAGTACTCGGTAGTGAAGCCACTTTATAAAAAGGGAGACATTGATAATGTTGACAATTTTAGACCTATTTCTATGCCATCGCTGTTTGTTAAAGTTATCGAGAAGGTTGTATATACAACGTTACTGGAGCACTTAAATTCACATAATTTGCTGTCAAATGTTCAGTTTGGTTTTAGAAATGGTTTAACAACTGAAAATGCTATATTTTCTTTTCTCTGTGAGGTTTTGGACGGATTAAATAAAAGGTTGCGAACGCTAGGTGTTTTCTTTGATTTAACGAAGGCTTCTGATTGTGTTGACCACAAAATATTACTGCAGAAGTTGGACCATTATGGAGTAAGGGGAGTAGCTTACAATTGGTTCGCTTCTTACTTTAAGAACAGAAAGCAGAGGGTGATTCTCCGCAATATTGAGAGTGGTAGTGATGTTCAGTCCCAATGGGGCACTGTTAAGTGTGGCGTTCCCCAAGGGTCGGTGCTGGGGCCACTGCTGTTTCTTACTTATATAAATGATATGCCTTCTAGTATTACAGGTGGTTCAAAAATATTTCTGTTTGCTGATGACACCAGCTTGATAGTGAAGGATCTTGTGTGTAATATTGAAACAGTAACAAATAATGTAGTTCATGAAATAAGTTTGTGGCTTGTGGAAAATAATTTGATGCTAAATCACAGTAAGACTCAGCTTTTACGGTTTCTAACTCACAATTCAACAAGAACCGATATTTTGATCAGACAGAATAGGCATATTATATTCAAGTTCCTAGGCATTCGGATAGATAGTAAGCTGTTGTGGAAAGCTCATGTCCAGAATCTTGTTCAGAAGCTAAATGCTGCTTAATTTACCATTAGAACAGTATCTGAAATAAGTGACACTTCAGCAAGAAAAGTAGTCTACTTCGCATATTTTCATACGCTTATGTCATATGGTATTATTTTTTGGGGTAATACTTCTGATTCAAAAAGGGTATTTTTGGCTCAAAAACGGGCTGTTCGAGCTATATGAGGTGTAAGTTCGAGAACCTCTTGTAGACCCCTATTCAAAAATCTGGGAATTCTGACATTGCCCTCACAGTATATATTTTCTTTAATGTCGTTTGTTGTTAGCAATATTAGCCTATTCCCAAGAGTTAGCAGCTTTCACTCAGTTAATACTAGGCAGAAATCAAATCTGCATGTAGAATGCACTTCCTTCACTCTTGTGCAGAAAGGAGTGCAGTATTCTGCTGCATCCATTTTCAATAAGCTACCACAAGAACTCAAAAATCTTAGCAGTAGCCCAAACTCTTTTAAGTCTAAACTGAAGAGTTTCCTCATGGCTCACTCCTTCTATTCTGTCGAGGAGCTCCTGCAAGAGCTAAAAAATTAAGCAAATTCCAGTGTTCCATTGTTGATTTTCTTCCTTTAAACTTACGACTTGTCACCTGAATACGTTTTTTTAATATTTCGTTTTATCTGTTTCTAATATCGTGTTATAATTTCATGTATAGACTCATTCCATGACCATGGAGACTTCTCCTTAATTTGGTCCCACGGAACAATAAATAAATAAATAAAATAAATAAATAAATGTCACGGATTACGCAGCCCCTCCTACCGGAGGTTCGAGTCCTCCCCCGGCCATGGGTGTGTGTGTTGATCTTAGCGTAAGTTAGTTTGAGTTAGATTAAGTAGTGTGTAAGCTTAGGGACCGATGACCTCAGCAGTTTGGTCCCGTAATATCTTACCACAAATTTCCGATTTTTCGCCGGAGTTTCGAGTCCTCCCTTGGAATGGGTGTGTGTGTTGTTCTTAGCTGAGGTTAGTTTGTGTGTAAGTCAAGGGACCGATGACCTCAGCAGCTTGGTCCCTTAGGAATTCACAAACATTTGAACATATCTATGATTGCTAAGGGTGTTCTAGAGCCACAGTGTTTTTCTCTCATATTAAAAGTCACGTGTGTACCACAATCTGACGCAAAAGTCTTTCAAAGGTTTCCGGCATGCGTCAGCCAAGAAACTAAACATTTCCAGATATTTCAAAACCAAATAAAACAGCACCTTTTTATCTGATCCTTTTACGCTTTATCAATATATTTGGATTCCAGAATGTAAATTCTATTTACACTAGCGATTATATTAGACAAGTTTTCACTTTTCTACTGTGTAGAAAGCTGTTCCGTGTAGAATTACATAGACAGTTTGCTTGCTATGGAAGCTGAAGAGAACGGATGAGTACTGTAAGAGGAGGTGCAGTGGCTGCTTTTCTCCTAGTATAAATATACAGATATCTACAAGTAATTCACATAATTATTAGAGTGAGTGTATTAGTACTAATTATAATTAATTGTTGGTATAGTTTACAGAATTAGTTGCAGTTGTTACTTCGGCTCATTAATGTAGGGCGTATAAAGAAGGTCTTACAGCTCTGAAATTTAGAAAAAAATTATTCATACGACGTACAGATTTAGTCTTGGCGTCATCTTGAAGGTAAGTAGATCAAGTTTCAATTGCTCGATCAGACGTCCAGGAATTGCTAAATGGCGACTTTCCAGTTGAGTGAATGGGTCGAGGTGCGTGAATTGCATGGCCCTCAAGCTCACCGGACCTGATACCTCTTGCCTTTTCTTTTGAGGAATCGTCCCTGTTTGTTGCACCCTTACCAGCTTCTCTATCAGAGCTCAGCTCTAGAACCTTCCTCGCAGCTGAACAAGCCGCGGATGACACGCAGCAGCGAATTTGGCAGAAAATCGACTTCAGATGGAATGTGTGCCACTTAATAAATTGAGGACATTTTTAACCTTTTTAGGTATATGGTAAAAAATTTAATGTATTTTGCCATAAAATGACATTAAAAACATGGCTGTATGTTAAATGAATAGATCAATACGAGTTTTGATAGCCATAAAGTCCTTTTTGATATATCCTGTATATTATATACTTGACTCGTTCTGGTGAGTGGATGAATCAGTAACACTCATTTAAAAGAAACACGAATTTTACTCGTAATACTGTTAGTATTCCTATTTTTTCATAATTATGTATTCGTAAGTGTCGACGGTATGGAAGCGCGTCCTATTACTCACATACGCATTTTTTGATACCTATGCAAACATCACTGATGATGACAGTTATTCTATGTACATTTTCAATATGCCTGTCTAGGATTAACATACGGACTGCATTCCTCTCTAATAACAGGGCGGGACAATCCAATCCATGGCAAATCTCCATGAAAGAGCGGCAAAAAGCTGACTCCAAAATCCATATGAGAAGACGCAGTGCACGAGACAACATTAAAGTTCAACAATCACACCCTACTTCCCGAAATTTGGCAGCATCTGAGGAGCTGAAAAGTTCAAGCATCTAGGAGAAATTATGGAACCGGTGAGGTAAAATCGGGAAGCTAACAAAGAAAGAATTGCGAAACTTCTAAGGAACAGTTGAAGATAAAAATATAAATCATGAAAGAGAAATTACAGTGTCATAACATACGTCTTAAAACGGAAGCTATTTACGTATCTGAAATCATGAACTGTTGGCAGATTGCAGAGAAAAATGATTGAAAAGCAATGTAGGAAATTTCTCAGAGAAATCTTAGGATGAAAATGCAAACATGGAATTCGAATGAAAAATAAACCACAGAGCTCCCAAGGTACATAAGCACCAGGAAACGACGATTACAGTTTTGCGCTCTCCTATACAGGGTAGTCAAAAACAGTATGAAGAGCTTGAAATGTTCTGCTGAGAAATAATTTTTTAGAAAAAAATTCGAATCATTGCTCCGTTTCCGAATTAATAGCATTGAAATAAGGCAATCAGGCCTTTGCGGGTGCAAATTCAAGTGTCCCGCCACATATAATTAGTGACAGTTGTTCTCATAACCTAGATGATGGCGCACGATACTGCTCAGACTCGGGTTCTATCCTTACTACCGTCCAATGTCCAATCTTTGTATCGCTCGCTTGTTCGATTTCAGGAAACCAAACGAAAGACACGTTGTGGCGACACCAACTGTGGCGGGGAACTTGAATTTCTTCGTTCAGCTGCCTGATTTGCTAACTTCGGTACTATTAACTAGCAAATGGCGCAACGTATCGAATTTTTCTTAGCAATTACCTCTCAATTCAATCTACTCTGCAACACCCTTACAAGCTTTTCAGGCCGCTTCTCACCACCCTGTGTAGAACGGACAACAGCAGGTTGACTAAGAAAATTCTAAATTAGCATTATCAATGAAAACTTGTAAAACTTTATAACAGAAGTTAACGATGACATAAAAGAAAAGACATTCATGCAAACAATTCATTCGAGATGAAACGAAATTAGAGCGCTAATTCACAAATGCAAATTTGCTGAGAAGAGTACTTGACGAAATTGAGACTGGAGAGAAGAAACTAAAAAGAAAAGCGGTGAGCGAATGAAGAGATACTGAGAGGAGAAAAAGGAGTAGATGTTAATTAAGTGTCAACGTGCGTCTTTGTCGGACACAACGAATCAAAGAAACAAAAAAGCATCTCTACGTATGAATATCTGGCATCACGATCTCCGATCGTAAATTCTGTTCATGTGATTGTATTTCCCTTGTACTTAATGTGCGCGTGACATGTTTTATACATTTGCCATCGTACAGTTACTTTTGAAGGACTATGTTTAAATGCAAAAAGGAACGATACCTATGGCTTTGTAGTCCAGCTTAACGTTGCAATAGTCCGGAACCACATCACCGCAGCAGCTCCTTCTCGGCTAAAGTACACGTCGAAGGAGATGGCGTTTTTGTCCCGCTGGCCTGCCCGTGACCAACGGAGCGTCACAAATTACGTGGACAGATGCCATTCCGGTGAGCATTTCTTGTGGCACAAGACATCCGTAAAGCACTCGGCCGCGGAGAAGGCGGGCTTCGTTATCTCCACTCGCGATGCTCACTGCTGATGGGTATCGACCAGTCCTCCATGTTTTCTCCGGCGATGGAAGAAAGAGGAAAAGAGAGGTTCCTCAAGCTTATCTTTTGTGTAGATTACCTGCCTCTTTCGCTTTTTCTCAGACACTGACTCGGCCGTTAGGTTACGAGATTAAAGAGGAAATGTTTACGAATAAAGTACCACAAATGCTGCGGGCACTTACCTTACGACAGTCGATAATTTTGCTTTGCCACGTGAAAACCTACATTTGCCTCACAACTTTTATAAAGTTTCGAGTTAATACTAAAGAAAGAAGAGACCTATTTAAGTTCCCGTATAGCTCTATCCAATTTTACATTTATCTTGAAACTTTTAAAGAGATCCGAGTTGATATTAAAGAAAGGAAACGATGCATTTAACGTTCATCGTAAAACGCGCAAAGAGAAACGCCGTGGACGGCCATAAACGCCAAACGACAGACTCTAAAGAACATTCTGCGCGTTTATATCTCTGTTTTGACTGTAATTTTGTCATTTGAGGCGTGTATTCACATACACTTTTAAAGGTTCAAACAGAGAACAAATGTGTAGATCGTATAAATTAGGAGGTCCATGCATGCATCTTGGGTTAATTTCACCTATCGTTACAGATTTTTTTTTTTTTTTCCTTTATTGTATTTCAATTCCCCATCGGGGCGGGCTGGCAGCAGCATATGCGCTGCTCTTCAGCCGAAAGACATAGAACAAAACAATAGAAGACATTTAAAAACAGCAAAGGAGAGAAGAAGGCGAACATAGATATAAAAAAGGGAGAACATCATGGAAGGCAATAGACAAAAAAAAACGGGGTGACTGTAAAATGGAGATAAAAAACTGTTTAAAAGTAGCACACACAAAAAGCCACACACTGCGACGAATAAAAGAACACAAGGCACAGTATGACTGGAGCATAAAGGTGTTGACGGATGGCATAGCACATAACGTAACACTGACGGCGAACCTCAAGGCAGTACACAATTAAAATCACACCTCTTGACGCACACGAGAAACAGCACTAAACACAACACTGATGGGGCACACTGATGATGATCAATACAGAGAATCTGCCAGGTTCAAGGAGATGAGGGAGACCTGAAGAAGGGAGGGAGGGGAAGAGATGGGGGAGGGTCGTTACAGATATATTCGTCCTAGATAATAAGCTAGTCTTAAACATATAAGTTTCGAGTGTGACATTCGTCTTTCATTATGAAATGCTCAGGAGTAATTCGTGAACTCTAATCTAATAAATGCGTTTTATCCCTAAACAACAAAAAAGGAGTTTCAGTGGAAAAAATACGTCCTATTTCTCTCGTCACGAATGTTTACGGGAAGTTATTTTACTCTCAATTGGATTTGGATACAGTGGAAACACCAACTTCAAAACACTTCCTACTAACAGATGTCGCTGGTGTAGTGCTAATGTTTGAACTTTTCTCTTTTATATGCAGGTGCTTCCGTTGTTCTGCGGTAGCTGCTGCCAGCAGAGGCCTTTTCCAAAATGGAGTCTGATATGGACGTGCATATAAAACAGCGATGTATGATTGAAGTCCTCACTGCTGAAGAAATAGCGCCGACTGAAATCCATCGACGCTTGCTAAAGGTGTATGGAGACTATCAAATAGACGTGAGCAATGTGAGGTGGTCGATACGGCATTTTCAAGGTGGTGAAAAGGATGGCATGACAAACTACAGCCCTGTCGACCTTGCACAGCTGTCATGCCTCGTAATGAAGATCTTCTTGGTCAACTCATCCGTGCTGACCGGCGAATAACGACGAGAGCAAGGCTGAATGTGGGCTGTAATGCCTTGCAAACAGTGTTGAAACATTTTGGTTATCACAATGTTCGTGCTAGATGGGTCCCGCGGATGCTTATAGAAAAACAAAAACCTCATCGAATGGAAATTTGCCGGGACAGCTGGACCAATATGAAGCTGAAGGTGACAATTTTCTGAATAGCATCGTCACCAGAATGAGACATGGTGTCACCACTACGAACCGGAATCCAAAAGACATTCCCTGAAAGGCGACATGGGAATTCTCCATCAAAGAAGAAATTCAAGACACAGCCGTCTGTAGGCAAAGTGACGTGCACAGTCTTCTGGCATAGCCAGGCCGCGGTTCTTTTGGATATCCTGGGGCCTGGAGAAACGGTCAGTTCAGCACGCCACAAGACGACACTGACTACGCTGAAAGCCCGAATTTCCAGGATAGGGCTAGAGAAGAAGACCAACTTTCAACTACAACTTCATAAAGCCAGACCTCATACCAGTTTTGCGACGACGCAACTCGTTGCAAAATTCGACTGGAGTGTCTTACCTCATCCATTGCACAATCCCGGTTTAGCACCTTCAGACTTCCAACTCTTTTGGCTTCTGAAAGACGGACTGCGTGGCGAACATTTTCAAGACTTTGATGTTGTCAAATCTCTAAGGAAGTGGTTAGCCTCAGCTGCTTCCGATTTTTACAAGCGCGGCATGCAGACTCTGCTTCATCGTTAGCAAAAGTGCATAACGAATGTTGGTGACTATGTGGAAAACTGACAGTCTGTAGCTGAAATATTGCTCTCTTTAGCCGCGCTGTTGTGATTTATGTATCTGCTGCAACTAACATGAATAAAAATGGGAAGCATTACTTTCGGAACCACTCTTGTAAATCAAATCAGACACTAGGAATTCTAATTTTTTCTCTGTTCCCCATAGAAGTGCCCATATCTCCACAAGGAGACTTTGTGCATGCGACAAATATATGACCTTGCACTATTGACTGCGCGTCAATCTGTCATAAGCTTTTATAATAGTTCACAGCAAGTAAATAAACTTTGGAGTGAACACACCATCATCCATAAAGAATATGTGAATACGATCCGTTTCAGTAGTGAGTAAAAAATTATAATACAAAAGAAATAAAATACTTTTTTTTTACTGGTAGTTATTTGAAAATCATATATCCATCTCATTTTTCCTTACAGAACGTGTTCACAAAATATTCACCACGTGTCCAGTCTCTTTCACAGACACATACTCCCATATAGACAATCACATCACAATTTTATATATTGCACTTCCTACATGTAGCTACCCCATAATGAAAGCACAGAATTAAAGACATAGTTTCATATTACGAGAAAAGCTGTAAGTTTTATCAGAACGCTATAACTGAAGTCACAGGTGAAACAGACGAAATAATTATCAGAAGTTCCTGAATAGCGGCCTGTTACGACAGTTCAGATTCACTTCGGAACGATCAGCCACACACTGGTTAGAGACACCAGCAGATCGTACGATAAAATGCTGGATTTAAGTCGCCATCTGTCCATTTGGTTTTTCTCAGAAACAGTTTATCCGCGATTTCTTTCAATGACGTCGGATGAGTGCTAGGTTTCTGTTACAAACCCGGCATAAGCACCGTACTGAGCCCAAATAAGGCTCTGTTGCGCTCCCAGGGAATTTGTAAACACTACGCTGCAGGAATGTGCATTTACAAGCTATTCAGATGGCTCTGAGCACTATGGGATTTAACTTCTGAGGTCATCAGTCCCCTAGAACTTAGAAATACTTAAACCCAACTAACCTAAAGACGTCACACACATCCATGCCCGAGGCAGGATTCGAACCTGCGACCGTAGAGGTAGCGCGGTTCCAGATTGTAGCGCCTAGAACCGCTCTGCCGCGCCGGCCGGCTTACAAGCTATTATTTCAGTCCCAATCTACAATTCACTTATTCTAATTGGTGTAGAGAGCAAAGCTTGATTCTAACAATTAAGTTACGATATGCCCTACTATTTTCTTTAATTTGACAATTAGTTTCCTAGAAGAATCGGAAGTATGTATGTATGTATGCAAAATACCGAAATTATCAAGATCTCTCGTAGAAACAGCTCCCCATTAAATCGTAGTACAAGATTTTCTGAGAGATAGATTAAAACTGTGTACCAGTAAGATAGCACCACCAGTAGAAGGCAACCTTCAAACTTGGTATCATGTTACAGCTGATGCAATTGTGTCTGTTATATTCTGAGTCACACCTCCCCGTTTCCTCACGCTCCCCTTCCGTCCATCCCCCCCTCCTCCTCCCCCCCCCCCCCCCCACTTTGAGCTCGGCCAATTACGTGTCGACGCCGTCGTGCTCTTGGCCAATAAGAATCATTCGAAGATCATGTTACTGCTATTTGTTACCTAATTGTAAGGATTAAAGAGTTTCTTCCACCGGCCCAAATAAATGCAACATGTTTCCAACCATCAGATTGATTCCTCACTCGTGTTCTGCACATCCTAGCGAAAGGATAACCGTGAAGTGTCATTACATATGTACTACAGCCCCTAGTTAGAATAAGAAGACTGTCAGATTTGAAAGTAAGTATTTGCCCATACATTGCTATTAATATTGTTATCAATTATTTATTATTGTATTCGTTTACACTTACGTTTCGTTATTATTTTCCAACAGAGCAATGCGCCCCTAATTTGGTACTGACGGAACTGCTTGACCAGGAAGGACAGTCACAGGTTCGACACACTACTGTCTGCACCGCTGCAGCAGCAGCTGCCCACAGCTGGTCTTCATAGTTTATCAGACTTGTCGTTCAACTGTTTAGTGCCTCCACAGCTGCAGCAGCTGGCAGTTGTTTTATCAGATATTTCATATCAAGACACACAGCCGTTTCCTGCGCCACCACCACCACTAGATAAGTCACACTAAGTGGCCCCAATGTACTACTGTTCGCCATTGCATATAATTTACGACCAGTGGATCCAAACGTCTAAATATACGTACACAAGTAGAAAGTGAAAGCGAGGATATTAAAAGTGGTATTAAAATGCGGCTTACGAAGACTGTTTGGGATAACTTATGTCTATTATCGCCATACCTCAATTTCCTTACAACGACGGAGTATTACCCATCTTATCTTGTTCAGATAGCCACCTCTTTGGTATGAAACTGCCTATCATGGATATGTACAAGGATGCAGCTCTCAAGGTAACATGAGGAACCGCAAGCATTTGTTTACACCATTTGAGTGTTCTGAAGTTTTGTAACCCAGGCAATGCATTATGATTTGTGTTTCACACACTGCACACTGACTAGATGACAATCATATGACAGAGCGATACTCAATGATGTTTGTGGATTATCTGCACGATTACCATGTACATGTAGAGCACACAGAATAGTGTTTAAGTTTATGTGTCCACAGAGAACAAAAGTCAGCTACTGTAGCCGCCATAAGTATTAAATCCTGTCTGTAGCTCGTGGTCTAGTGGAAGCCGCAACGGTAGCTCAGCGTGTTCGGTCAGAGGTTTAGCCGCCCTCTGTAATAAAAAACTGAGATAATGGAATGACTATGAACTTGAACAAGCGTCAAGGGACGTCCGCCCCGAACAAACAGAACGAACAATCACGAACAAAATGAGATTTTAAAATAAGTGGCTAGTGTTGCTGCCTCTGGATCATTGGGTCCCAGGTTCGATTCCCGGCCGGGTTGGGGATATTCTCTGCCCGAGGACTGGGTGTTTGTATTGTCCTCATCATTTCATCATCATGGACTTTGAAAAAAAATTGGCCTGTGTAAAAATTGGGACTTTGTACGGGTGCTGATGACCGCGCAGCTGAGCGCCTCACAAACCAAACATCATTATCATAACTATTAAACCCATAAAAACACAATTTTCAAACTGGATGCGTAGTTTTTTTGATGCAGCCGTCTGTTTGAGTGTGATCACACCATATTTAGAGCGTATATGAAGCAATTGTTTGGAAAATACAACAATTTTTTGTACTATAAAAGATGACTTAATGCAGTAATACAAAAGTGAAATTACCTTTCTTTAACAATTGCTGTTGTACTCTGCTGAATCTAAGGCCATCTGGATTTATTGTGAGGAGTAAAACGTTGCAGAACGCTGGTGTAAATCACTGCCACTGTGGTGGCTAACGAAACTTGTAATAGCATATCCTTCTTCTTCTTTTTCTTCTTCTTCTTCTTCTTCTCCACCTCTTCTTTCTCCATACATAGTGTGTATGAGCCTTTTCAGACTTTCATTTACTGATTTCATCGTTTGTAAGAGAGAATGATCTCATTGCATCTGCGCTAATTTTAGCAGTCGTAATTTGTGCTGAATAGGTTTCCATGACTCGATACTTTATGTTTCTTTGACATTCTGCTGTACACTAAACCAGCTATGAGATAGCATATTCTCTGAGACTACAAGTGGTGACTGGTCACAAGTTTCATAGCTATTACCTGAATAAAGCTGAGTATATCTGTAAGTCTTGCACTGACTTCTTCAACTTTTCTATAAACATATAGTTGATGCTGCAAGATTCTGTCATTTAACTGCTCCAACATCTTACCTTTTCTAGTTACTGCCTTGATAAAACTATCCAGTTCTGTCAATTCTGTATTAATTACTTCAGTTTTTGTATTAATATATAAACATATGCATAGTTTGTGCAGCATCCCCCTCAGAATGACTTATGTTTGTGTGTGAACTTCTTCATTGTATATATTATATTGACACAATTATACATATGTACACTACCTTTTAAAAAGAAACTGCTGGAAGTTTCATCTATATCGTCCATCATTCAATTTTCTTGTTTTGACAATAACCAGAATCGTCAGATCCGTGTGATTCCAGCAGTCCCCACACATGGTTATAATTTCATTATATATCATGTCAGTTCCTATATGTGCTTGGTAAATATGTTTTAAATTCGTATTGTCCTGTTTGAAAGTGATAATATGGTTTGCATTATCCCTTACCAATTGCTTTTGAATACGTCTGGCTCAAATAATAGATATCAGCTTTCCTATGATGGCTAAAGCAATAATATTTGCACATTTGATCCTGGATTTGCACTGCAAAATCATACAATATGAATAAATTGTTTGGTTTTATTTTTTCAGGTGGTGGGCTTTCACTGCATTTGATGAGAGTCTGGTAGCTAACTCCATCAATGTCATGCAAGACCTCCTGTAATAGCTGGTATTTTGGTTGAAGTAGTGCTTTTGAAAATACGTATACATGCTCAAAGTGCATCCCTTCAAGATGTAGAAACAGTGACAAAATAAGATCAATGTTCACAGAGTCAGAGGGTCCAGTAATTATACAGGCATATTATCATGAAGTAACAATCCATTATTTTTCTTCTTCTCCCAGATTTCATTATCACTGAAAATTGAAATGCTGCTGCAGGACAAGTCGATTCCTGCAAGGCCCTTGTGATGAAAATGTTTCGCACATTAGCTTACAGGGGCTTTATAGACAGATGAGAAGAAACACCCATATGTTCTTAAAATTTTTGTTTATTTATAAGCTCTTGCATATAGCAGGCTACATGGAGATATTTAGGCAAGTTTGTAGTTCTATGCCTACATCTGGCACCAGTGGGTCATACAATTCTACTTGCATCGAAGGTCAACGTGAATGATAAAGCTTAGTGATTGCTTTTAATGGATTAAGAGGTTTGCATATCATTTCCAATCGGTTGCTCAACATTTTCAAATAGAATCATAAAATAGATAGACATATGGTTGCAAACTTAGTTGATAGTGCAGAGCATGCTACAATGCTTAACTCCCATACACTAAAAATTTAAAACTGTGCTCCTGTAGATGAATGCACTGTCCCTCGTTAAATAGTTTAACTGTTCAGGGAAAGCCCTATAATCACCCACTATCACTGAGTGAGAGTGGGTGTTCACATTCAGTAAAGCAGAAATCTGATTTGAAGAACGACATACATGAACTCACTGATCTAGGCATAATATTACTTTGGCATCACTATTTCTAGGATTTTCGGGTATCATTCTGAATCTCGCGTCATTCGCACACTGATCTCCATCTACATTCTACATTTATACTCCGCAAGCCACCCAACGGTGTGTGGCGGAGGGCACTTTACGTGCCACTGTCATTACCTCCCTTTCCTGTTCAAGTCGCGTATGGTTCGCGGGAAGAACGACTGCCGGAAAGGCTCCTTGCGCGCTCGAATATCTCTGATTTTACACTCGTGATCTCCTCGGGAAGTATAAGTAGGGGGAAGCAATATATTCGATACCTCATCCAGAAAAGCACCCTCTCGCAATCTGGACAGCAAGCTACACCGCGATGCAGAGCGCCTCTCTTGCAGAGTCTGCCACTTGAGATTAGATTAGATTAGTTTTTCGTTCCATAGATCCGTGCTGAAGAGATCCTCGTGGATGTGGAACATCTCTGTAACGCTATCACGCTTACCAGATAACCCTGTGACGAAACGCGCCGCTCTTCTCTGGACTTTCTCTACCTCCTCTGTCAACCTGACCTGGTACGGATCCCACACTGATGAACAATACTCAAGTATAGGTCGAACGATTGTTTTGTAAGCCACCTCCTTTGTTGATGGACTATATTTTCTAAGGGCTCTCCCAATGTATCTCAACCTGGCATCCGCCTTACCAACAATTAATTTTATATGATCATTCCACTTCAGATCGTTATGGCCATTGTTGTTTACACCGCAACTGACATTAAACAATATTATTTGCATGTAAGGCAGCTGCTGCTGCGATAAGTTCTCAACACCTACAAGGAAAAAGAATTAAATAGTTATTAGTTAAGTATGTATTTTATCTGACTACATTCTTCTTCATCATCATCAGTACTAATAATTACATGATGGCTGCCTTGCAGCAGGGAGTGTTGCTAAATTCTTCGACATGTTCACCCTTCGAGGTCTCACACAACTGTGTGAACGATCTACCCATAGCTGTCAATATATAATTTTTTTAGCAGCAGTGTGTGCAACATTGAAACATTAGAAAATTATTTATATTATCTTTCAGTATAAAAGAAAAAAATATTCTGAGCTCTACAGTCAGTTCATAGCCGTCACTCACGTAAAAATGAACATGTTCATAATCCTTCACACTAAACCCAATTAATTCAGGGTAACAGATCTCATAGTCAACTTGTGTGAGGGCAGTGAATGTATATTGCAAGCTATGACCACTGCTGCATGTGTCTGCACTCTGAACATATCCATTAACTCACTCTGAAAGGAGAATGCTGACTACACAGCATTACTCAGGACATGTGCTCAGCCCAGATGTCATAGATATTCTGGAACTAATTGTCCTGATTATGTCACAGTGATTCACCTTGAGAACTATAGTACTGACAAGTAAGCCAAAGACGATCATGTTGATGTCTGTTACCTCTTCGAGTAACTGAAATCTATAAATGTGTACACGGTTCTCCTTGAAATTTATCAAAATTTTACTGCAAGACATCATACTTTGGCTGCCATGGACTATTATCTGTTCCCTACAAAACTTAACCTCTACTGTGTATTATTTCACATAGTTTTCACTGGCTACCTCAAATGTTAAGAGTGCTGTGCGTAATTCTGAATATGAACCTTGCTGTAAACACTACGATGTGAAAGCACGATGGCAAATTTATTGAACTTCTCCTATTAAAGAATGTAAAAGAAACAAATGAAATAATTTTGTAATACACAGACTTCTTTTCTCATAAAAATCCACAGACACATTTTGTGGCATTTGCGTCCCATATGCAACAAACTTTCTTGGAGTACAAACTAAATGTCCTTCCTAGACACCCACGTGGGTCTTATACCATTTTTACTCAACAGAATTGGCTCAGCCTACCAATTTACCATTTTTATCGCTTATCCTACGAATTTACCAATTTTACGGACAACTCTGCCAATTTGCCGATTTCATGGCATAGCTTACCAATCTCCTGCCAATTTTACGATCCATCCTGCCAATTTCCTTGCAAGTTTAAGTCCTATCCTCAAGATCTGCCAATGTTACAGTCTATCCTACGAGTTTCCGCATCGAGTACCTAATTCATTATGGTGGCCTCACTACAGACCATACTACTCGATTGATTCCTATTGGTCGAGAGAATGGGGCAGAAGGACTATTGGCCAACAACATGATGATACTGCCGCAAAACTGGCTAAGAGCAAAGTGGGGTAGGGGAGAGGAAATGGGTGGGGCAGGGTGAGACGGGAGGAGGAGAGAGGTGTTTCTGAATATAAGAAGCACAGTTGCGTAATCTGTAGCCTGGTATACGACGTCAAGGTTGCCTCTGCTGGTAGTGGTACCCTGTTTGTACCATACGAGGACATGTGGCGTGATCACAGCCTTTTGCAGGTAATGTCTAACAAGCAAGGGCTTCAAACTGGATACCTTGAGAGCTATAAGCACATCTTCAGTAGAAGGTATGTGTTTCACAGTAGCAAAGGTGAACAAATACCCATAGCTGTTAAGTAAAGCACATTAGGATCCTTGATTATTGGATATTTTTTGTTTTTGTTTTTGTCAATACTACCTCCTCCCAAATTATGGAAAATAAGGAACCTTCACCAGACGACATCAACTGTCAGAGGTATCAGAACAGCTTGCGATTGTCATTTCCGATCGGGATTCCTTACCTCAAACTGATACCTTTGCACTTCTCCACCATCCCTGAGAGTTTGTAACACCATTTCGGAATCATCCTGGCTACGACCACTCTAAGACAATGTACTCGATCTGCATACAGTAACAGTACACCACGAGTAATTCCTAATTCCTCTGGGTGAAAGGCACGTTTTTATTCTAGGTTTATAGTGAAGCTTTCTACAATAATTTAACAAAAATGGTTCAAATGGCTCTGAGCACTATGGGACTTAACAGCTGTGGTCGTCAGTCCCCTAGAACGTAGAACTACTTAAACCTAACTAACCTAAGGACATCACACACATCCACGCCCGAGGCAGGATTCGAACAATAATTTAACAGCGCGTTATCTGTTTTTCGTGCACGACGGTACGGACTTAAATATCAAGTAGCTCTTAGGTTCAGTTCAAAATAAACCACACTAGTTGAACAAATTTTCTCTCCAGAGATTTCATGAGTATATCAAGCAGCTACGATTCCGAAGATTCAGTATAACGGCTGAAAGGTTGCTACAATGAGTCACAGCGCCAGAGATTGCGCCAAAAATTATTACTCCGCCGCCTCCACTGGGTGCTGTAGTAGTTCAGAGGATGTCGAGGGCAGTCGTTGTTCTGTTGGGCGAGAGAGTAGACGATATGAGTGTTGTGCTGTTCGGTTGGTGTAATGTATAGATGGAAGAATATGCAATTGTCAGAATATATTTGAGAAAGGAGATGGGCTTTTGATTTATGATGCTAGTGTAATGGAATATTTTCGTCAGTATCTAATGAGGTAAAAAAGCATTATAGTTTTCTTTAATAACAATCCCTCTTGCTCACAGGTACGGTCAACAAAGCATCTGGCTCGTGATCATTTATTAGACTTGTAATTCTGGTTTCTACGCGCAATTATAGTATTTCTGGTTTTCCAATTAGTTCATTGTAAATGATGTTTAAAAAAATTTGTTGTATTGAGAAAGAACCGAGCCAGATACATGTACGTTGAGTCACACTACCACACACAGAACAGTTACACTTGTGCTTTGTTGTTTCCTAGCTTTTATAGTTGCAGGGGACTTAATTAATCAATTGTGTTAATGGAAATTCCTTGTCATTCTATATTTTTATTTTATGCTGTCAAATTGCGTGCTAATACTAGTCAGGGCCAACCGGTTACGAGACTTCGTAACCGGTCACACAGCTAGTAAAATCATTGCATTTATTCATTAATATTAGTCTTTTCTTTTTAATTAAGCCCCGATGCACGGTTTACGCCACAGTGCTTTACTGGACGTGGTCCTGTTGGAGATGGTATACCGTTGTCTTCGTCCAATCTTCGGATCTACTCACCCACTCGGTTACAGGCGGACCTGAAGTTTAACATGCACTCTGAAAATCTGAGCTTATTTCAGATTTACAAACACTGCCAAACTTGATAGAAGTGATAAGTAACACGTAAAAATCCTAGTACTGACTGGGAATAGAACCCGAGACCTTTGAATGTGTAGTCTAGCACTTTAATCGAGTGCAACACTCCCTTGGAATCTTCCCCTCTTTGTAGCGGGTCATCCAGCCCCTTGGGGTGGTGGGGTTGCACAGGTATTCTTTTTACTTCACTTGAGTCACTTGAGTCTCCCACAGCTTATCTTTACTTCTGTGTCAAAATTGCATTCGCAACCCACATATAAAATTCAGTTACACAACCACGAGACCTATAAAAATTTTCATGATTTTTTAAACGGTGACTACCATTATAAATTTTATGCTACCAGCCGTAAATGGGTTTATTACTTGGCTACAAAAGGCTTATCATTAATGTACAGCTAACTACAACGATGCTGGCAGTTTCTGAAGCCTTTTTTTCATTACATCTTTCATTCCCAGCTCGTGAGAGTAGGGCACACTGTTGTAAGACTGCATCCTTTTCAGTCAAATATCCCAACAGTTTCGGCGGATGGGTGGGGGAATCTGAAAATAAATATTTGGGACAGAATTTCCAGTGGCAACATTCGCCTCATCATCAACGCAAAACTTCTTATAACCTTTGTCGAACTAAGTCATGAAACTGTTTTAATTTACTTCTGAAAGAACATTGTCCATTGCTGTATGTGTCAGACAGAAGCTGTGTTCCAGACCGAGACTCGAAACTGATGCCTTTGCACTTCGCGGGGAAGTGCGCTACCGAATGAGCTATCGAAGCACGATTCACGACACACCTACACACTTCAGTCTTTTCTAGCCAAATTTCGTGGTAGGCTTGGAGTGGAATTTTTGCTCGATTGATGAACTGTACAGTACCATCTAAAATCTGACGAGATGTGAACTAGTTTCCATAAATAAAATATGTAATCCATGTTTGTGAATGTTCACTGATTTTTGGCTTTCTTGGAACACTTTTTCTGTAAATATAATTCTTCATATCTATATCGATCTATTTTCAAATTTCGATCTTACACTACGAAAATTAGGTGGTAAATAATCGACAACAAGTACCCCAAAAAGAAATCTACATTAGTTTTGTTATTTTTACAAACAAAATTTAAATGCAAATAATACTTGTTCCTATCTACATTTTTATCTATTTTACTATCTATATTTAATCGATAATATAACATAATAGGAGTTCCTAAAATTTATATTTATAAATTTTCTTCACCCTTGTTATTTGATATTAGTACTGAAAATCTTGACTTAAACACATCGTCAGAAAAATTATATAAAATAAATTTATTAAATAGGAAACAGAAGTCATCCTACTATTAATTTGGCTCATGGCTGGTTCCAGAATTTACTAAAACAACTATGTGTCTCATACTACACATGTGATGAGAGCCATCTGCATCAGTTTTTGACGTGGCTTGAAGTAACATCTAGCGAAGCTGTATGAATATGGACACTGATGCCACTTCAAAAAGCTAAGTGAACTTCGTACTGTTGTTCGAAACAAATTTATTGCTTTAAAATAATGTTAGTTTGAAAGCAATGTCTCCCAATTTTTAAATTTTAAAAAGACATTCATAAACAAAAGAATATACAAGCATAAAATTTTTGCTTTCGGACCTAATCTAAAAGAACAGTGTGCTGCACAATAGATGTGTTTCAGAAGCTCCCCATTGCCAATAGCTGGGAATGAATATCACAATGCTGTTATTTTTTGTGATATGTTACAATACAGCGTCACCCGTCTTTTGCGGTCTAACTGTGTGACACTGCGTCACTGCAATGCAATTTGGAGGTGTGGCGATGGAACTTGTGTTCCCGTATCACCCGTCGATGGTGACAGTACTACATTAGTCAAGCAGAAAACTTTAGACTGACGTGAACAAAGAGGGTGGAACATAACTAATAAGTAGATATCAGCTGTACAACTAATTTAGCCTGTGAGAACGTTTATAAAATGATTTATTTCAATAAGAGAAATTTGTTAACATCGAGTATACATTTAAGTGTCAGGAAGTCGTTTCTGAAAGTATTTGTATGGAGTGTAGCCATGTTTGGAAGTGAAACGTGTACGATAAACAGTTTAGACAAAAAGAGAATAGAAGCTTTCTAAATGTGGTGCTACAGAAGATTGTTCAAGATTAGATGTTGTTGTTGTTGTTGTTGTGGTCTTCAGCCTTAGACTGGTTTGATGCAGCTCTCCATGCTACTCTATCCTCTGCAAGCTCCTTCATCTACCAGTACCTACTGCAACCTACATCCTTCTGAATGTGCTTAGTGTATTCATCTCTTGGTCTCCCTCTACGATTTTTACCCTCCACGCTGCCCTCCAATGTTAGATTAGTGACCCCTTGATGCCTCAGAAGATTAGCTGGGTAGATCACATAACTAATGAGGAGGTATTGAATAGAATTGGAGAGAAGAGAAATTTGTGGCACAACTTAACATGAAGAATGTATTGGTTGGTAGGGCATATTCTGAGGCATCAAGGGATCACCAATTTAGTACTGGAGGGCAGCGTGGAGGGTAAAAATCGTAGAGGGAGACCAAGAGATGACTACACCAAACAGATTCAGAAGGATGTAGGTTGCAGTAGGCACTGGGAGATGGAGAACCTTGCACAGGATAGAGTAGCATGGAGAGCTGCATCAAACCAGTCTCTGGACTGAAGACTACAACATCATTGGAAGGAAGTCTTTAATTTGTGTACTGGTCCAAGATATAAACCATTCTTTCACTCTTACTGCATACGTGACTGAGTTCATTTTTCGTTCACTTCTACTGGTTATCTTTTCTTTGATCAAAGATATTCGCAAGTAAGTTACGCCTAGTTCATGACGTTTGAAGATGATGCCACTATCTCTGAAGTTGTAGTCAGTGTGTCTATTGCCCTTTCTTGCGTATTAAATAAATCATCGTTATAATTATTGATGAAGCTAAACGACTGATGGGTCGCAGTAATATAGCAGCTTCTTGATGCATTGTATGGAGAATAGCTTTTGATGTGAAGTTTAGATTGGGTGGAGATTAAATGCTCAAATACAACGGTTTTGTTCATATTTGTTCATATTAGCAAATGGACGATCTATATTGAATATTAACCACATTGAATTAGGTGTGCTATTCCCTCACACTAACATTGCATAGTATGATGAGTTTAATCATAATGAAACCAGTTTTTATTTTGTGATGACTTTCACGCTAGATTACTTATTGGAGATTGGTTACCTCACTGTCCTTTCAAAACGAAATGCATCAAAACATGTCATGACCACACTGCTCGTCACATTTTCCATGAAACCACACCTAATCACACCGTTTAGCTCAGATCAGACCACATAAAATACTAATCTTTCAGCATAGGAACTAGGAATAATGTAGGAAGTGTTAAGTAAAAAAAAAAAAAAAAAAAAGAAACATGAATGTTTCTGAAACTTGATCTCACTTTCCCAGTTTGTTCTTGTGCTGAGAGTCTCAAATACGGTACTTCTCATCACTCAGAACTTAATTAATCATACGCAGCTGACTGTGTTGCGCCTCATTTACTACTCCCTAGTACAGCGAAAAGAGTACATTAGTTTCAACAATCCTTCCATCAGTCTTACCTCTGAATTATTGAAGCATTGCTTTCACTTACAGCACGCTGTAAGAGTTTCATTAAACGTTATGATGAAGTTCACGTATGACAACCGCAACATTACTTGCTACTCAGCATCTTGTTACTGACAAATTGTAGGCTGTAGCAAAAAATTGTTCAAATGGCTCTGAGCACTATAGGACTTAACTGCTGAGGTCATCAGTCCCCTAGAACTTAGAACTACTTAAACCTAACTAACCTAAGGACATCACACACATCCATGCCCGAGGCCGGATTCGAACCTGCGACCGTAGCGTTCGCGCGGTTCCAGACTGTATCGCCTAGAACCACTCGGCCACTCCGGCCGGCGTAGGCTGTAGCAGATGGAACAAAGACATTCGAGAAGTACGTAGCACCTGTCGTGTGTCACACTAACCCCACCATTGTCCTGAACAAAGTTGTGGATACTTGGTTACCCCCCCCCCCCCCCTGTCTGTGGATATCTTGGAAAAATTCCCTCACTCTGTCTAATTAATTAAATCGAAACCCTTTGTGTGTGGCCAGTTATTTCCTTGAAAGCTCTTGGTGGATACTAGGAATGGTACATCTGGTGGGATTCAATCTCGCAACTGCCCAGTTCCAAACCCTACTGTATTTTTTCCAGCTTGCCTCCTGTTGCTGGATATTGGCACAGTTAGTTCATATGGTAGGAAATCCATTACGTTGGAGGTAACTGGAAATCTCAAATTTCAGCTCAATTTGCATGCTGTGTTCTTATACAATTTGCGATAGGGGCTGGACTGATGCATGCTCACCGTAAAACTATCAGAACCATTAAACTGATCAATCAGGAATTTGACATTGTGATATATAATTCCTAAACTGGTTCTCTACACTACATTTGGAAGGAGTAGGAGGAAAGGCCTCCTGCCTAATAGGATAGAGACAACAGCTAATACCACAGCAAAACAGAATCGACTGTCATGTGCTGAGAAGCACTAAACACCACACACTTAAACAACAATCCATTTCGTAGCATTAGTTGTCTTCGTTAGGTGTCGGACATCACTGAAACATTCGCACATACTGTGTGCTCATGTATTGATGTCCACAGGCAATGCGCCAATCCCCTCATACGCTACCAGTACCAATGCTTAGAGGTCGGTAAAAACAGCTGCAGAGACTTCAGCCGCAGTCATGGACATGTGTGTATGCCAGAGTGCACAACCCCCAGCCTTGAAGGCCACGCAGAGATGATCAGAGTGATAGGAATCTGGATGGTATCAATATGCCCAGCGCCAACACTTGGCAGGGATCGATGTTCAATACCTCAATTTTTCACAAAGAATATATGCAACACACATGATTGTAGACGCAGCCCAATGCATACTAAGTATTATTTAGATATTCAGCTATTCAGAGGACACTGCCGCCTAGACTTACCCCCGCAGCTGCAGGCAAGAACCGACTTGCCAGCCAGCCAGAATTTTTCTTTGTACACGCCACCTGCGAGTACTTTAAGGTGGAACTGCCCATACTCTCCAACCACGGGCTACCTCTAGCACTTTCCCCATATGCCAGATGGTGTCTTCCTAGGAAACCAACCGCAAATTTATCAGTGCAATTAGAATTAAATAATACGATTGCACTCCACATGACTAATATTTCAGGAAACACGTAGCTCTAACATTATAGTGTGTTTGCAGAACCATGTAGCCATAGAAGTGCATGTGTTTATGTTCTACAGTCATTACTCGGTTGCCGATATGTTCTTGGTAGTAGCCCAGACACTAGAACAATTGATTGCACAGTTGTTTTACACAGAATGCTTCAAACTCTGTCCATTTGGAGCTCTTATCATGCATAAACCACACATTTCTTCTTACCCACCTGTTATACCATAACAACACTCTCACATCTACTTGTACAAAATGACAATTACTGAATTATACAAAAAAACGTAAATTAGTTACAAACTACGGCTTGCACACTTTATTCAACATGGAAACGTTACTACAGATATTCAAATTTGGGTTACAACATGTCCAGTTTGCCTGCCATCATTGGGGATGATGCAGCGGAGATGAATAGCAAAATTCTGCATGACTCGCTGAAGTATCGGAACATTGATGCTGTTGATGACATCCTGAATGGCTATTTTCAGCTCAGCAATAGTTTTGGGGTTATTGCTGTACATTTTGTCTTCAACATAGGCCCACAAGAAGGAGTCGTTTGTGTTCAGATCCCGAGAATATGGCTGCCAATCGAGGCCCATGCCAGTAGCCTCTGGGTACCCCAGAGCCAGACTTCAGTCCCAAAGTGCTCCGCCAGGACATCAAACACCCTCCTGCTCCGATGGGATCGAGCTCTGTCTTGTGTGAACCACATCTTATCGAAATCAGGGTCACTTTGGATAATGGAAATGAAATCATTCCAAAACCTTCCTGTACCATTTGGGAGGTCAATGTGCCATCAAGAAATATCGCACCGATTAATCCGTGACTGGAGACTGCACACCACTCAATCACCCACTAAATGTGAAGAGACTTCTTAATGGCGAAGTGGGGTTTCTCAGTCCCCCAAATGCGCCAATTTTGCTTATTGACGAACCCATCCAAATGAAAGCAGGCTTCATCGCTAAACTAAACCATTCATGCGCATATATCCTGTGGCCAACCGTGCAGTTTGGAAGATACGATGATTTCTTTTCATTTAGTTCAATAATTATCAGCCTGTACACTGATAAGAGGGGCTAACCTCCTAGACAAGTGCGCATCTGGAAAGATCTTGTGCAAATGGCTGGGTGCCGTGAGTAAGGTTGGTGTGAAACAGTCTTTGATGAACAGCAGTTACAGACTTAGCTCTCTCTGTTCCTTCACGGGACACGGAATGTAATGGGTATAGTATCCCCAAGTTCTAGTCAGCAGAAAATTAAATCAGTGACAGTGTTGTAGGGATGGTTCATCAAAGACAATGCAGAGACATTTTTCACTCTCCAATTTTGTCCTAAGAATGTGAAAATACTCTAGGACTCCCATCCACATAGGGAAAGAGGGGCAATCGTAATTATAAATTACACACTATGATCGAAATGCTAGAATTTTGTAGATAACCTGACTGCATCAGTATAGACTCTGTCTGTTATACATCGGTGTTTATGTAAGAGAATTAAGCATGAATGGACGTACTTTGCAGTCATCTGTCCACATTCGCAATCTGGTACATAGTACAAGCAAAGTAGTGGAGGGATGGTTTATCGATGATACAGAAACTGAGAGGCATGCTGCTGCATCATTGGTCGGCGTCGAAATTACGCAAAAACTAATAAAATTGCTCGCACTATCAACTGTGTCACTTAGTACAGTACAGTGTCCCATATCGACGGTGTCTTTTCCATCCCATCTATCTACTGCTACACTGTTGAGCACCACATAATGATTGACTGACGCCACCTATTTGAGACTGAGAGAGTCTTGGTGGGAGTAACACCTGCTGGAGGATCACCTGCGCTGAAAAAGTGATTGCGTACATGGCTGCAATATAAGGAATCAATGCTCTTGGTCTCCTCGAAATGGAACCCCTAAACATCTGCTATCCTGTCACTGTGAAAGATGAGATTAAATATAGCGGTCATCACCTTCGGGAAGCTGTTTGGAAACACTACACAATACCGCAAACTCTTCCAGTTTCCACATGCTGCGATGCCTTCCACAATATTGTCAATAAGAAACACCGCCTCTGTCTTTTATTTCAACCATCCTTTGTGTTGTGGAAGCAGCATAATTTACGCCACAGCTTTCTGTGAGAGTCAATGGATCAAAACGTGTTAATGCTGAGTTAGCATGTGGCACAGACCTCGAAGTCATGGTGGAACCACAAAATGTTTGGTGGTGACGTTAGCGGACTTTCTATAATTCGTAGTGTTTCTCTGTTGGATGGTACAAAACAATAAGGATGGAGACAATGTTTGTGAAACACACATGAATGCACCCTGAGGGACGCAGATCTCCTTCAGACTGTAATACTTACACTAATGCTCATTAAAATTGCTACACCACGAAGATGACGTGCTACAGACGCAAAACTTAACCGACAGGAAGAATATGCTGTGATATGCAAATGATTAGCTTTTCAGAGCATTCACACAAGGTTGGTGCTGGTGGCGACACCTACAACGTACTGACATGAGGAAAGCTTCCAACCGATTTCTCATACACAAACAGCAGTTGACCGGCGTTACCTGGTGAAACGTTGTTGTGATGCCTCGTGTAAGGAAGAGAAATGCGTACCATCACGTTTCCGACTTTGATAAAGGTAGGATTGTAGGCTATCGCTGTTGCAGTTTAAAGTATCGCGACATTGCTGCTCGCGCTGGTTAAGATCCAATTACTGTTAGCAGAATATGGAATCGGTGGGTTCAGGAGGGTAATACGGAACGCCGTGCTGGATCCCAACTGCCTCGTATCACCAGCAGTCAAGATGACAGGCATCTTATCCACATGGCTGTAACTGATCGTGCAGCCACGTCTCGATACCTGAGTCATCAGATGGGGACGTTTGCAAGACAACAACCATCTGCACGAACAGTTCGACGAAGTTTGCAGCAGCATGGACTATCAGCTCGGAGACCATGGCTGCGGTTACCCTTGACGCTGCATCACAGACAGGAGCGCCTGCGATGGTGTACTCAACGACGAACCTGGGTGCACGAATGGCAAAACGTCATTTTTTCGGAAGAATCCAGGTTCTGTTTACAGCATCATGATGGTCGCATCCGTGGTTTGCGACATCGCGGTGAACGCACATTGGAAGCGTGTATTCGTCATCGCCATACTGGCGTATCACCCGGCGTGATGGTAAGGGGTGCCATTGGTTACACGTCTCGGTCACCTCTTGTTCTCATCGACGGCACTTTGAACAGTGGACGTTACATTTCAGATGTGTTACGGCCCGTGACTCTACCCTTCGTACGATCCCTTCGAAACCCTACGTTTCAGCAGGATAATGCACGACCGCATGTTACAGGTCCTGTACGGGCCTTTCTGGATACAGAAAATGTTCGACTGCTGCCCTGGCCAGCACATTCTCCAGATCTCTCACCAATTGAAAATATCTGGTCAATGGTGGCCGAGCAACTGGCCCGTCGCAATACGGCAGTTACTACTCTTGATGAACTGTGGTATCGTGTTGAAGCTGCATGGGCAGCTATACCTGTACACGCCATCGAAGCTCTGTTTGAATCAATGCCCAGGCATATCAAGGCCGTTATTAGAGCCAGAGGTGGTTGTTCTGGGTACTGTTTTCTCAGGATCTATGCACTTAAATTGCGTGAATATGTAATCACATGTCAGTTCTAGTATAATATATTTGTCTAATGAATACCCGTTTATCATCTGCATTTCTTCTTGGTGTAGCAATATTAATGGCCAGAAGTGTATATGAAGTTTGGAGATGCACCGCAATGCAGTAGCAAAATCCTCATTCTTCTTCCAGTTCCCATATGATGTGGAGTCTTCCTAATTTTCCTGACAAGAATCGCAACCATAACTAGCCGTACTGTCTTTTCTACTGCCTCATGCTGCAGGATAAAGCTTCGTTCGGCGCTGACCTTACACATTGTACAGGGTTGGCAGAGCTAAGATAACATGTTCTCATTTCTGGCGAGTGGTCAAAATACAGTCCTGTGGAATTAACTCAGCTCACCTTGTTTCTCCATGAGATGCAGAAGATCTTAGATATATCACTCTCTGTCTTCTGCTCAGTTGTGACCTAAATTGGGACGATCACATAGACATAGGTGCAGTGAGGTGGGGCAGAGACTGAGGAATACTTACAAGATGCTGAATGACTGTCTCAAACGATGTTGGAGTTTTGCTGTATAGGGTCCTTAGCAGATAAGTTCGAGAAAGGTGACTCGTTTCGAGATATGAGAGAGCCACGAATTTCATTCACCAGTGGCTATAATCTATAAAGATGTCTCCATAGGATCCAACGCAAGTATGTGGTTGAATGGAGAGACACGATTCTAAATTGCAGACAGCATTTCTATCCAAGTGTAGCACTGTAGACCTGAAAAGCCAGTGTATTGGTCTTAGGATTTTGTACATTTATTTTCTGCAGTCTTTTGAGGTCTCGTTTCGTTTTTATCTTTATTTTTTTTTTTTTATTTTTACAGCTATTCTTTCAGGTTGTATTTTTTGTGGATGTTTTGTCCATCTTTCTTTCTTCTAATTTCTTTAAGCTCCAAATGTTTAATACATTTCTAATACCGACATTGCTGATTCGGCCTGTTCTTATGCAGATGTTGACACAGAAACAGTACCTCTGTACTCTGGTTACGGGTTTCTTGCATCTTGTTAACCACCCATGATTCGCTACCATATCATAATGTTGTAAGAGTAATAGTCTTACAAAAACTTTAATTACATGCGTTCAGCGTTTAATTTCTCAGCTATATGTTGATTGTTCCGTAAATATTACCAAGCTTATTCACTTTATTATGTAGGACTTTATCATAATCACATGTTATATGACAGCTAAGGTATTTCAAGTGTTTCTACTGTTCTGTAATTTTACTGATAATGGAAATTTTAATGCGAGTTCGGTAAAAAGCCGAAGACTGGTTTGGATACCACAGTGCTTTACAAAATGGTTCAAATGGCTCTGAGCACTATGGGACTCAACATCTGAGGTCATCAGTCTCCTAGAGCTTAGAACTACTTACTCCTAACTAACCTAAGGACATCACACACACCCACGCACGAGGCAGGATTCGAACCTGCGACCGTAGTTGTCGCACGGTTCTAGACTGTAGCGCCTAGAACCGTTCGACCACCACGGCCGGCGACAGTGCTTTACAATGCCTGGTCCTGTTGAATGTGCTATGTCCTTGCCTTCCTTTGAATTGCCAGTTATAGGGGCTTGTAGTTGGGTATTTACCTGTAACAACCATGTTTTTAGTATTCTGCACCGAAATTTCCCCATTATGCTCGTAATATTGTTGTTCCACTCATGAGTCGCTACCTACACATCATTGTCCTTCCCATAAATGAGCATAAGGTTGTCAGTATAAAGAAGGACTTTAACACAGGCATTCAAGTGTATACCTATATTTACGTGAAAACTCCATCCGCGAATAGCATCGTCGATGAAGATAGAAAGTAGAATATAAACTACATCCTTGACTCACTCTGTTGCTTGTTGTTACTGGATTTGTCGGTTTTCCATCTTGATCCAACTTGAATGATGTGGTTTCGAACATGCTCTTAATTGCTAATGTGGGATGTAAAGGCTACCCCCAATGCTGCATTATCTTCCACGGTTTTTCCCTCAAAAACTTTATCGAAAGGTTTCTCAAAATATGTATTATATGTGCTTCTTTGTTTAACTTTTGTTGTTTTCATACCTAAATCTGAATGACCGAAGACCTGCTTCTCCCCTATACAATCCAGAGTCTTGTTCACTGCGTCACCTAACTTGATATGATGAACCAGCTCAAAGTCCGTTATTCTTCTTCAGTCTACTTCCACTTGTGCACTTTTTGTGGCACAGTCCACATTACGCATGATAAATTCTAAACTAGTATACACTCGCGGAGGCTAGTGTTTGTCAACAAACGTAATTAATCATCAGTGAACTTGAAAGTCTGTAACAAAACAAACTAAAGCTGTACCAGACCAAATTCCAAACAGTATGGCGTACAGAAGACTTCCTATTTCAAATGGCTAACGCGAGGCGGACGAATCAAAACTGGCCCAGTAGACTCACTCATGTTCAGGAAACACAGAATGTCTTGAGCTACTAAAGATAGAATGTTCATATTCATAGGACATGTACACCAGTATGTTCTGTAGAAAAGATCAGCATTTGAACTATGTCGGCCCGCAGGTTCAAGGTCAACGACGATATCGCGGCGCAACACCACCTGCCGGTAAAATGTGCCTGTGGCTCTCGTTGTCGCTATAAACCGAAGGTAATGAATCAGTTGACTTGAACAGAAGTGCAGGATGCCTCGTAGACGTATGAGCGAACTGCACTGTCAGATCTGTGAGTCTGAAAGAGGGCACTTCAGTGACATGAGAGAATGTGATGCATCCATCCGGAAAATTACTGCTCGTGTGGGACGAAGTGTTTCTGAGGGTGCAACGGGTGTGTAGAGAAAGGTTCACGGAAGGCGGTAGAACGCGATGAAACGGGTCAGGTCGCACCACCCACACCACCACCCCCCTCCACCCCCCCCCCTCGACCCATCCAGGAAGATCCGACACCTTATCCGAATGGCACAACACAACACCCCAGACGCAATTTTTCGGCAAGACAATGCACGACGAGATGTTGCTACATGAACATGTACCTTCTTGGCGTCAAAGTATGTCAGCCTTTTGCGCTGGCCCGCCAGATCACCAGACTTGTCGCTAATCAAGAATACGTGGGTTAAGGTGAAATGATAGATGCAACACTGTGACTCATTGCCAATCACCACAGACGAACTTCTGAACCAGGTGAATGGAACATGAATGGCTATACTACACGACGCCTTTCGGGCCTTATACGCATTGATGCCACCACACATGGAACAAGTTATCAGGCCTCATGACAGACCCTGCGCTTACTGGGCAACAGGAAACGTGCTGAACTGAGGTGACTGAAATGCTAATCATTTCTGCAGAACATACTAATGTACATGTCCTATGAATACGAAAGTCCTATCTTTAGTCGTTCAAAGTGATCTGTTTTTTTCTGAACATGAGTGTATTTCGTGCGCCTTAAGATAGGCAACCCAACTTACATTATCCACCACAGTTGCGGATGGACCAAATCTTGGTCGAAAATTCCTATCAGTTGGCACACAGACACTCAAGAAATCAAATAAAACTTGACAGAAGCGCAATAAAAAAAATAATGCTCTTCAGTGCAGGCGTTCCTCTTTCGGCCTTGTGTACCACACTGATAACCAAAAAATTACGGCCGTATACTTAACAGCATATTGGTGTACCTCTGGAAAGCAGTACAGCTGTAGTTCTCCATGATATGGATTCGGAAGTCCTTGGTAGATTTTCGGAGTTATATGGCGCCAGATGTTTAAGCACAGCTCACGTAATTCTCATAAATTATAACACGGTGGTTCATGGACATACATCTGGCGCCCGTTAGCGTCCCAGACGTGTTCCATCTGGTTCAGACCAGGCAAATTTGGCGGACAAGTCAAACTCACTATCACGATCCTCAAACCACTGTAGCACGAATTTGGCCTTGTGACACGACCAGATCTCTAGCTGTAACGTGCCACTGCCGTTGGACAGATACAATGAAGGGATGCAGGTGGCCTGCAGTAATATCCACATAAGTCACAATTGTGATGCTGCCTTCGATTACTTCCCATGGAAACCCTCATAATGTGATAATGCCTCCAACGGCTTCCATCCGTGGTGCGGCGCATTTTTCGAGCAGCTGCTCGCCTGGATTTCGACATATTCTGACGCGACCATCGAACTGGTGTGACGAGGAACGTGATTCGTCCGACCAGGTGACGCGTTTCCATTCATTCACAATCCAGTAGCGATGGTCCCAAGCCTACTGCATTCGTAATTGTCGATGTCATTGTGTCAGCGTGGGAACATGTACGGATCGTCGGCTGCGGAGCATCATGTTCAGCAGGTTGTGCTGAACGCTGTACGCCGAAATACTTCCGCCTGCTCTGGCATCAACTCTGTCGTCATATCTGTCACGGATCGCCGCCTATCCTACTTACAGAGATTGTCTTACTTACAGAGAAGGAAAGGTAAAGGCGCCACATTTCGTCCCCCAGTCTGTTTTGACCTCTGAATACCATATCTTTAAATAAATTATTCCCAAAATTTACATAACATCATCAATTAAGCCTACACATGGTATTTAGCTCAAAATATATCAGAAACGATATGTTATCTGAGCCGTGGTAAAAAGTTTGCTGTCTTGAAGAGTGCGCCGCAGCGCGTTGTGTCAAGCAGTCGCCCTCCGTTTCTGGCGGTGGCGCCACTGTGGTAATCGCAGCTTTGGTGTCTCCCTCTGGTGCGAAAGCGGAAAGGTTGCCTGTTCACGTGCATTTAAGGGGCGCTATGAGCTCTGTAGAGGAGGGTCAGTCAGTCGAGACGAGTCAGTTGGTCAGGCGGCTCAGTGTGGGACAGTCAGTGTCTGTCTGTCGTCGGAGTGCGAGTATGGCTGTCGTTTGGATCAAACTTTAAGCCAGAAAATGAGAGTCTTGCCACCGAGCCAGTAACAGAACTCAGCTAGTGGTCGCCCGGTCAAGGCTGAGTTCCTGCGTCTGAGTCTGCGCGTTAGGCCGCCAGTCTGCTCGAGTTACTCGGGCAACGGTCATTGGCGGTTGGATTGGTCGGTTGGTTGGTCGCGCACTGAGACACGAGATGACTTGTCCGCCTTCAGCGTCGGCGCATGTGAGGTCCCCACGTGAGTCCAGTGGGCAGCGCCGTACAGAAAGGGGTAGTGGCTTCGCGGTTCACAAGAGAGCAACAGGAGCGAACCCACGACATCGGGCTGGCTGGGGCGAGCTGCGACGCCGTGCGACGGGAGATCGGCGCGCCTTCCTGGGTCCGTTGAAGCGACTGCCAGCGGACGGTTCGCTGCCTGCGCCAGGTCTTCGCCAGCAATCGCAGTTTATTAGAAGTTAAGTGATTGGAGATATGTTGTTTCATTTACTTGTTAAATTCTACTTGTTTTCTTGGTGAGGTCCCCAGCCGCTTTGTTTTGGGGTCGTCCCAAAATTCTTCTAAGTTTGCCCACCCGCGGAAAGGAGGTTATTGCCGGCCGCGGTGGTCTCGCGGTTCTAGGCGCTCAGTCAGGAACCGCGCGACTGCTACGGTCGCAGGTTCGAATCCTGCCTCGGGCATGGATGTGTGTGATGTCCTTAGGTTAGTTAGGTTTAATTAGATCTAAGTTCTAGGGGACTGATGACCACAGATGTTAAGTCCCATAGTGCTCAGAGCCATTTTTTGAAAGGTGGTTATTGTGAATTGGGTGGTCGGTTTTTCCCTTGTGGAATTGGGGAGGTTTAGAGCAATCTGCGGTTCGTATTGTTTAGTAACCCCCCCCCCCCCTGTCAATCTGCCATATGTTAATAGCTGCCTCTGTCATGTTTGCCGGATGTCGTGTTAACGAATTTATAGAATTAAGGTAAGGGCCGAATTCCTGAAATATGTTTTTATCTTGCCTATCATCTTGCGAGGCGTTATATGTGTAATGTAGAGCATGTTGTACACTTTATGTAAGTCTGAATTTCAAGGGTTTTATGTAAGTAGTCATTTTTATAAAGTTGCCACCCTTCCACCGTAAGAACCCTTTTAAAAACAAATTTCACTTTTGGTGGAAAATAAGTTCTTAGTGTGAGTGTTTGTTCCATTTAAATCCCTCTTACGGGGTGCCTAGTTAATGTGTTTGTGTGAGTTGTTAAAAATTTTAGTTTAAAGTAGTCTGGTGTGTTGCAGATCTTCACCAGTGTAGCTTTTCAGAGGTCGTTGTGGGCGGTCGTGACTACGGCCGCGTTGAAAGGGAGCGGAAGCTTCTCAACCCGAAGGTTCCTACTCATCATCATCATCATCATCACCATCATCATTTAAGACTGATTATGCCTTTCAGCGTTCAGTCTGGAGTCCCCCTTATAAAATTCCTCCATGATCCCCTATTCAGTGCTAACATTGGTTCCTCTTCTGATGTTAAGCCTGTTACTTCAAAATCATTCTTAACCGAATCCAGGTATCTTCTCCTTGGTCTACCCCGACTCCTCCTACCCTCTACTGCTGAACCCATGAGTCTCTTGGGTAACCTTGCTTCAACCCATGCGTGTAACATTACCCCACCATCTAAACCTGTTCGCCCTGACTGCTACATCTATAGAGTCCATTCCCAGTTTTTCTTTGATTTCCTCATTGTGGACACCCTCCTGCCATTGTTCCCATCTACTAGTACCTGCAATCATCCTAGCTACTTTCATATCCGTAACCTCAACCTTATTGATAAGGTAACCTGAATCCACCCAGCTTTCGCTCCCATACAACAAAGTTGGTCGAAAGATTGAACTGTGCACAGATAACTTAGTCTTGGTACTGACTTCCTTCTTGCAGAAGAGAGTAGATCGTAGCTGAGCGCTCACTGCATTAGCTTTGCTATACCTCGCTTCCAGTTCTTTCACTATGTTGCCATCCTGTGAGAATATGCATCCTAAGTACTTGAAGCCGACCACCTGTTCTAACTTTGTTCCACTGACATTACTTTCGGTTTGGAGATGCTAATCTTCATACCATAGTCCCTACATTTCTGATGTAACAGAAAATTTTTTTTGTTCTGCCTCTGAATAATTGTATCTTGATATTTCGAGGGTGCTTTTCTGCTTATAATTTCAAAACTGTTTTGAAAAAGCTTTAGGAATAAAATTCACATTTGTTAAATTGTAACTTGATATTTCGAGGGTGCTTTTCTGCTTATAAATTTTAAATCTGTTTTTGAAAAGGCTGTTATGAAGAAAATTTCCATTGGTTGAAATTTAATTTGTTTTCATCAGTTACTCCTTGGCAACTACTTCCACGTTCACATAGTGTGTTGATGTTCTTGATGAATCGTTAGTAAATAAAGTAAATTCTTTAAGAAAAGATTTTGAAAGTAAATTTTCACGGTTCATTATCTTTACACAAAAAACTTCAAAAGCAATGTACTTTTACCAAACTTGAAAAAGTTTGCTACGCGGAACATTGAGTGCAACGCACCCACATTTCCCCATGATTGTCTTGAGAAAAACGTTTTAGGCAAATGGGACACTCCACACCATCTTCATTATCCTCGCTCCCACTTGAATCTTCGTATAGGACATCACAGTCGTCATCACTGGGTATTTCCAGTTTCGTTTTCTTTTTTAACGGTTTGTTTACCTTTCCTGGCAATGTCTTCGGAATTGGATCTAAGCGTTTTCTCGCATTACTATTCGTTTTCTCTTGACATTTTTGTAGCTTCATCTTGCAAGGTGAGCCTGTAATAAGAGAATCACTGCCTCGTCTCTTAGATGAAGATGAATGGATAACAGACGCCCCTGCGACATCTCTTGGGCTAACTACTGTTAACTGTGGTATCTGTGTGCTGCTTGGAAACCGGCCGTTGTGGTCGAGCGGTTCTAGGCGCTTCAGTCTGGAACCGCGAGACCACTACGGTCGCAGGTTCGAATCCTGCCTCGGGCATGGGTGTGTGTGATGTCCTTAGGTTAGTTAGGTTTAAGTAGTTCTAAGTTATAGGGGACTGATGACCTCAGATGATAAGTCCCATAGTGCTGAGAGCCATTTGAACCATTTTGCTGCTTGGAGGTTGGGCGGCTGGAAATGTCGGCTGTGCAGCTGTGCTTGTTGAGGCTTGATTTTTTGCACTTGCGTCAGCAGCTGAGGAGGCGTCAGCAATCGCCGAAAATTCTTATGGGCCAAACACATTCGGTTTGTAAGGCAAAATCCCAGTTTTATTCAAACCATTCACGGCAGTATTTACAACCGCTGGCTTTTCGTAAGCTTCATTAAATAGCTGTGCAATCTGCAGTTTACCAACAATACTGCCAGGATGGTTAGAAAGCCAGTTTTCTATTACCTGCGCATAAAATGTTTTAAAAGGAAACTTGAACGACATATCGAAAGGCTGCAGTTTTGAAGTCGAGTGAGGAGCTAAGCAGAGTATGGCAACACCATTATCACGTGCAAAGTTAATAACATACACATTGCGAGAATGTGAATAGAGTCCGTCAAATACGAACACAATAGGATCTTCCTTTGACGGCTTTACAATTCAAATGAAATGCTGAAACCATTTTTCAAAAAGATCACTTGTGATCCACCCAGACTCTTTCGCTGCTCCTATTGACCCATGTGGAGCTCCATCCGTGAGTTCGTTCTTCATCAGCTTTCTGGGAAAAATCATAAGAGGAGGCACAAAAATGTACCTGATGCTGACATGTACAAAACAACCGTCACTAGTGCACAGACGACAGTTTGTGCACAGACTTCTTCCTTTTCATGGCAACAATTTTCTTACTTTGTGTTGTACCACTGTGATGCTGGTTTAATCTACGTTGAACACTTTAATTGGATTAAATTGTATTTTCTCCAACACGGAATTCAAAATAGAGAAAAAGAGCTGAACACTTTTCTCGTTGAAACCTTGCACCCAAGCTACTGACAAGTATTTCAGCGTTCGTGTGGTAAGTGTCGGATGTCTCTGAAGAAACAGACACAACCACTTCCGTCAAGCTGTTTTTTGCCTGACTGAAAATGGGTGACCAACATTATTGCGTACAGCGAGGCCATTCGCCTAAAATCATTCAGAGTAAGATCATAGAAATTTTTCCCCATGTCCTTACAACTCTGCCTCTAACTCACGTGAAAAAACTGATTTTCTAGCAATCGGTTTTTCAACTCTTCAGCACTTTTACCTTCTTTTTTTATATAATCCTTGAGAGTTGCCCTGGGCAGACCAAATGTCTTACACGCAACTTTACATCCCATTTCCTTCTTTCTCACTGCAGTTATTGCCGATTTCATCGCCTCTCTGTCCCACTTCTTCCTAGGCGGTATCTGAAACAAAATGAAAAAGTATGTTCTAAATTTCGTCCCCTGGACGAATTTAGGAATAGATGAGGGGACGAAAATACGAAATCCTACATGCCAATATGCTGGCTACCTACACTACTTGAATTAAACCAAACACGGCAAAACGCTCGGTTCAATATCTTTATACCTTACGCTAAACAAGTATGTCAAATACAACTAATTAAACACATTATAATAATTCTAAAAGAGCATTTACACAGAGTATTTCGACAACTCACGTTTTGAGAAATTAGAATACGTTTTCTCAAACGGCCACGCAGAGGACTGGACGCATGAAACTTTCACATGTGCACATGGGCACAACTAACGAAAAATATCACCGATGGTGCCCCTACCGACAGATCAGAGAATCTTTGGGGGACGGAATTAGGCACAAAGGCGAAATTTGGCACCTTTACCTTAAGCCTCCCACCACCACGGTCTGGTATGAGGCGTGGACGTCCAACACCTTGTCGCTCGCTCGTGGCTTTAACGGCGTTCAGTCACTCTCCAAAGATGGCCACGACAGTAACAAGTCAACAGCCGTCCAGTTTCACCAGCTCCGAGAGTACAGTTAGAAAGCGCCGGGCCATAACTATCTGCCCTTTATCAGAGTCGCTTACGTCGTTGAAGTTCATTACTTCTGGCTCGTATCGTCGCTAACATGATTGCTCAGTCGTCTATTTTGCGCTTTCCTTGTCGTTTTACGTGCCAGAAACATCACCAGACGGCATTCAGTCCCTTGGTGTGCTATAGTGTTAATATGTCAACTCTTGCGAGATTGATGAAAGGGTTCACGGAGATACGTAAGGTCATGAATATGTCCCTGACTGAAATTAGCATGACTTCGTTTTATCTTCTCCATGGCATCTACTAAGACGAAGGTTTATAGTTGCGAGATTTAGATTCTTTTAACTTTTAAGACTGTTTGTAATTTTGTTAACATATGCAAATACTGTTTTCATTTTTCAATGGCTCGTCAGATTTTCATTCTGGTCGACGAAATCTGCCACCTGTCAGACACGACGTGCTGTTGCAATAAAGAGGAATTCGTACCAAAAGCATACATCACTGAAAAGTTCCGAAGTTCAGTTTCGATTGTCGGTTGCCGAGGGCGTAAGCTTTCTGTTATCAGTGGCTTTTGATACATTTGTGATTATAAAATCACCTTATCACGGTCTTCTTGATACCTTGGTGATAAAGTAATCCACAGATACTCACTCCATGCGAAGAATAAGCCGTAAATTATCTCTTGCCTGTCAGTATTTATTTGTGTAAAAGTCCGTAATTAATACGCTAATCATGAGTTCAGTTAGTCTGCGCTATCTGTCTTAGTGAATGCTTCAACTTTTAAATATTATGGATCATAATTCTTTCCTGAATGTGGATCCTTTTTTACATTAATGTCATACGCAACGTAATTCAAATGGTTCAAATGGCTCTGAGCACTATGGGACTCAACTGCTGAGGTCATTAGTCCCCTAGAACTTAGAACTAGTTAAACCTAACTAACCTAAGGACATCACAAACATCCATGCCCGAGGCAGGATTCGAACCTGCGACCGTAGCGGTCTTGCGGTTCCAGACTGCAGCGCCTTTAACCGCACGGCCACTTCGGCCGGCGCGCAACGTAATTTATAACATGAAAAGATACTGTTATTGTCCGCGTTCGTTGCAAACATTGTCTCTGTTTTGTGATTAAGAATTGTCATTCGACAACTGATTTTAACATTTTTTCATAATTCTTCAACGCAGAAGGAATATGAAGCTCGTTTAGCATTAGAGAGATCTAAGCAGGTCACCTTTGTTTAAACTGTTGTGAAAGAAAGTGCACAAATCTCAAACATGTAATTTCAGTAACCCAGAGATCTTACTAGTAAGTATCTAAGCTTGAGCTGCATAACTAAGGAAACTTTAATGCCTAGAAACTTCATGTGACTGACAAGCTATAAGCTTTTCAAATCACAGTCACAAATCAGTCTTTAGGTAAATTTCCGAAATCTTCAAAATTATTATGTTCTTTGATAACTGTATTACAATAACCGTTACACGATAGTCATATTGCCACGTATTAAACATTAATAACTCATAGGTGTAGATTTCATCTGCTCTTGGCTAAATATGAACTTGAACTGGCTACATATTTCATTTCTTTACAATTTACAAACATTTATTTCATTTGTTTCAGTCATTAACGTAGGGCTGGTCGAGTCACTTCGGGAGATCTTCTTTGGAAATCGGCCTTCATTTTAACGCAAATGTTGATCAGTATGGAGGGCAGCCTCTGCTACTACTCTCACGCCTAACTCTCGAACCATAAAACAGAAAACAGAACAAACATATATTACAGTAACATATTATTGATCACAGTATACAACGTCTTTTCATTTCAACATGTTTAGAAAACTAATGACTGCTTACAGTCCATGTATTACGTGGCGGAGACTGCTCGGTGGAACAGGGTACATCTACATCACATCTACATCTATACTCCGCGAGCCACCTTACGGTGTGTGGCGGAGGGTACTTATTGTACCACTATCTGATCCCCCCTTCCCTGTTCCATTCACGAATTGTGCGTGGGAAGAACGACTGCTTGTAAGTCTCCGTATTTGCTCTAATTTCTCGGATCTTTTCGTTGTGATCATTACGCGAGATATATGTGGGCGGTAGTAATATGTTGCCCATCTCTTCCCGGAATGTGCTCTCTCGTAATTTCGATAATAAACCTCTCCGTATTGCGTAACGCCTTTCTTGAAGTGTCCGCCACTGGAGCTTGTTCAGCATCTCCGTAACGCTCTCGCGCTGACTAAATGTCCCCATGACGAATCGCGCTGCTTTTCGCTGGATCATGTCTATCTCTTCTATTAATCCAACCTGGTAAGGGTCCCATACTGATGAGCAATACTCAAGAATCGGACGAACAAGCGTTTTGTAAGCTACTTCTTTCGTCGATGAGTCACATTTTCTTAGAATTCTTCCTATGAATCTCAACCTGGCGCCTGCTTTTCCCACTATTTGTTTTATGTGATCATTCCACTTCAGATCGCTCCGGATAGTAACTCCTAAGTATTTTACGGTCGTTACCGCTTCCAATGATTTACCACCTATGGCATAATCGTACTGGAATGGATTTCTGCCCCTATGTATGCGCATTATATTACATTTATCTACGTTTAGGGAAAGCTGCCAGCTGTCGCACCATGCATTAATCCTCTGCAGGTCCTCCTGGAGTACGTACGAGTCTTCTGATGTTGCTACTTTCTTGTAGACAACCGTGTCATCTGCAAATAGCCTCACGGAGCTACCGATGTTGTCAACTAAGTCATTTATGTATATTGTAAACAATAAAGGTCCTATCACGCTTCCCTGCGGTACTCCCGAAATTACCTCTACATCTGCAGATTTTGAACCGTTAAGAATGACATGTTGTGTTCTTTCTTCTAGGAAATCCTGAATCCAATCACAAACCTGGTCCGATATTCCGTAATCTCGTATTTTTTTCACTAAACGTAAGTGCGGAACCGTATCAAATGCCTTCCTGAAGTCCAGGAATACGGCATCAATCTGCTCGCCAGTGTCTACGGCACTGTGAATTTCTTGGGCAAATAGGGCGAGCTGAGTTTCACATGATCTCTGTTTGCGGAATCCATGTTGGTTATGATGAAGGAGATTTGTATTATCTAAGAACGTCATAATACGAGAACACAAAACATGTTCCATTATTCTACAACAGATTGACGTAAGCGAAATAGGCCTATAATTATTCGCATCTGATTTATGACCCTTCTTGAAAATGGGAACGACCTGCGCTTTCTTCCAGTCGCTAGGTACTTTACGTTCTTCCAGCGATCTATGATAAATTGCTGATAGAAAGGGGGCAAGTTCTTTAGCATAATCACTGTAGAATCTTAAGGGTATCTCGTCTGGTCCGGATGCTTTTCCGCTACTAAGTGATAGCAGTTGTTTTTCAATTCCGATATCGTTTATTTCAATATTTTCCATTTTGGCGTCCGTGCGACGGCTGAAGTCAGGGACCGTGTTACGATTTTCCGCAGTGAAACAGTTTCGGAACACTGAATTCAGTATTTCTGCCTTTCTTCGGTCGTCCTCTGTTTCGGTGCCATCGTGGTCAACGAGTGACTGAATAGGGGATTTAGATCCGCTTACCGATTTTACATATGACCAAAACTTTTTAGGGTTCTTGTTTAGATTGTTTGCCAATGTTTTATGTTCGAATTCGTTGAATGCTTCTCTCATTGCTCTCTTTACGCTCTTTTTCGCTTCGTTCAGCTTTTCCTTATCAGCTATGATTCGACTACTCTTAAACCTATGATGAAGCTTTCTTTGTTTCCGTAGTACCTTTCGTACATGATTGTTATACCACGGTGGATCTTTCCCCTCGCTTTGGACCTTAGTCGGTACGAACTTATCTAAGGCGTACTGGACGATGTTTCTGAATTTTTTCCATTTTTGTTCCACATCCTCTTCCTCAGAAATGAACGTTTGATGGTGGTCACTCAGATATTCTGCGATTTGTGCCCTATCACTCTTGTTAAGCAAATATATTTTCCTTCCTTTCTTGGCATTTCTTATTACACTTGTAGTCATTGATGCAACCACTGACTTATGATCACTGATACCCTCTTCTACATTCACTAATCAACGTATCTTCACAACTTATTAATAATCCGTTTCTCATCGTGTTATGTATCTTCTGTATCTGTATCAGAAATATCTGTGTAAGTCGCACATCAATTATCTGAGGTTGCGACATTCAGTTGTCATCTGGGTTGCGACATTCAGTTGTCGCGTGACGATGACGTGAGAAGTGCATACTGCTTCGTGATCAAATAAATAATATTTTGCCTAATATCAGGACAGTCTTTCCTACTTAATATCATTGTTATGCACTGTCAAGCACCGATGAAAAATTCAGTTAATATAATAAACTGATCATTACAACTTCCTAGGTTCTATTAATGGTAGTAATCCTACCCAATAAGAGAATTCAATTTTTCTCCAACGGATTTCCTTATGGTATCGTTTCTCTTTCGTCACTCAGTCTAAAAGGAAATATAGCGAGGACGTACCGAGTGCGCATTTACTTGGCATTATAATTTGAACGTAAGCACGGCAGACTGGCTCTCAATTTTGCGCGCGCCCCTGCTCCCGGCGTGCTCACGCGGGCGTCGTATATTGTTTGTTCCCCTTTGAGAATCGCTGTTAGACTGGCGCGAGATGGGATGGACCCGGTGGAGTGGATAGGCGCCGCGTATGGAACGGCCCGTGTATAATGCATACTTTGTATTCGCCGTTCACAGCGAATTGGAATGGCAGAAAAGATTCCTTTCGCAATGCATCCCTTCCTCTCAACCCCTCCATAATCAGATGGCTCGTGTATATGCATAGGCGCTCCATATGGAATACATCTTCTTTCCTCCGGAGAGTGCAGCTTCTCTTATTTTTATCTTTCTTTTCCTTTCCTCTCCCCCCTCTTCTCTTCTGCTTTCAATACAGTTCCAGTCCAATCACAGAGAGCTTTAAAGGAAGGAACGCTTTTCCGTCGGGCAGGAAAGGAGATCTGATATGAAATTAGTACTGCGCAGCGAATCACATAAATGTCACGCGTACGGCAATGCATAAAATCATTTTCCCCGTCGGTGACGTGCCGTAAGATTCTCGTGCCGCTTTTGTCCGCATTCTCACAGTTACGATCGCATATGGACCACTGCTGACGATGCCGGGGAAGACTGAGCCATTAATTGATGGGGGATCTAAGCATTTTTAACTAATTTGCAATCGATACTTGTGAATTAACTGGAACATGTACAGCGTATGAAAATTATCCCAATCACACACGACGCACTTTACTATGTAAAACGCTTTAATGTACGTCATGATACGTTGGTGTTATTGTAAGGTAGGTGCATAAGTTTGTAGGATTTTTGTTCTGCATGTCGTTATTCCGGTTGCTATGAGTTTATTTATCGATTGCATTTTTTATTTGCAGTTCACTGTTGCTATTTGAGTTTATATATTGTTTTGTCATCAGTAAGTGGAGATGTGGACACTGGGAAATGGAGTGCCAAGTGCAGATATCGAAACATTTCCGATATATTGTTCTGTTTTTCAGTGGAATGGTGACAGAAGTGGAGGTAGCCAGAAACATTTGCGCCGTGTAGAGAGATAATGCCATTGGACCGGGCAGGGCAAGGAAATGGTTTTCTCGTTTTGAAGAGTATTGTTTTGATACACTACTGGCCATTAAAATTGCTACACCACGAAGATGACGTGCTACCTACGCGAAATTTAACCGACAGGTAGAAGATGCTGTGATACGCAAATGATTAGCTTTTCAGAGCATTCACACAAGGTTGGCGCCGGTGGCGACACCTACAACGTGCTGACATGAGGAAAGCTTCCAACTGATTTCTCATACACAAACAGCAGTTGACCGGCGTTGCCTGTTGCAACGTTGTGATGCCTCGTGTAAGGAGGAGAAATACGTACCATCTCGTTTCCGACTTCGATAAAGGTCGGATTGTAGCCTATCGCGATTGCGGTTCATCGTATCGCGACATTGCTGCTCGCGTTAGTCGAGATCTAATGACTGTTTGCAGAATATGGAATCGGTGGGTTCAGGAGGGTAATATGGATCCCAAGGGCCTCGTATCACTAGCAGTCGAGACGACAGACATCTTATCCGCATGGCTGTAACGGATCGTGCAGCCACGTCTCGATCCCTGAGTCAACAAACGGGGACGTTTGCAAGACAACAACCATCTGCACGAACAGTTCGACGACGTTTGCAGCAGCATGGACTATCAGCTCGGAGGCCATTGCTGCGGGTACCCTTGACGCTGCATCACAGACAGGAGCGCCTGCAATGGTGTACTCAACGACGAACCTGACTGTTCGAATATCAAAACGTCATTTTTTTCGGATGAATCCAAGTTCTGTTTACAGCATCATGATGGTCGCATCCGTGGTTGGCGACATCGCGGTGAACGCACATTGGAAGCGTGTATTCGTCATCGCCATACTGGCGTTTCACCCGGCGTGATGGTATGGGGTGCCATTGGTTACACTTCTCGGTCACCTCTTGTTCGCATTGACTTTGAACAGTGGACGTTACATTTCAGATGTGTTACGACCCATGGCTCTACCCTTCATTCGATTCCTGCGAAACCCTACATTTCAGCAGGACAATGCACGACCGAATGTTGCAGGTCCTGTACAGGCCGTTCTGGATACAGAAAATGTTTGACTGCTGCCCTGGCCAGCATATTCTCCAGATCTCTCACCAATTGAAAACGTCTGGTCAATGATGGCCGATCAACTGGCTCGTCACAATTCGCCAGTCACTACTCTTGATGAACTGTGGTATCGTGTTGAAGCTGGATGGGCCGCTGTACTGTACACGCCATCCAAGCTCTGTTTGACTCAATGCCCAGGCGTATCAAGGCCGTTATTACGGCCAGAGGTGGTTGTTCTTGGTACTGATTTCTCAGGATCTATGCACCCAAATTGTGTGAAAATGTAATCACATTTCATTTCTAGCATAATATATTTGTCCAATGAATACCCGTTTATCATCTGCATTTGTTCTTGGTATAGTAATTTTAATGGCCAGCAGTGTATTAGTGACTCTCCAAGTTCAGGAAGATCTTCGGGGTTTGATGCAGATCCTTTATAGGTATTAACCCGTAATGTTCCATGTCAGTGTACTCAGAAACTGGTAAATGTTAGGAACTGTGATCATTCCGCCATCGTGCGACATTTACAGGAATGAGGACGGTTCAAAATCGGGTGTATAAGTACCGCATGCTCTAAGCCAAATTCACGAAAATCATAGGGTGGCCATAAGTGCATATCTGCTTGCTCGTCATGAATTGGCTCGTGAACAACAACGACAATTGGTATCCTGTATTGTTACTGGCGACGATAAATGGTGTCTTTATCCCAACATAAGAAAAAGAAAGGAATGACTGAACCGGAACAAGGCAGCAACTCCCCATACAAAGACCTGGTCGCACCCGCAACAGATGCCGTTATGCATCTGGTGGAACAGCGACAGTGTGATGTACTTCGAATACCTTCCCCGAGGTGTAACCATCATTGCTGACAGTTATTGTCAACAAATGAGACGTCATGCAGACACAATCCAAGAACAACGACTGGCAAGAGTGCGTCAAGTAATGCTACTCCAAGATAACGCGCGACCACATTCTGCTAGGCTGAGAAAAAACACTGCACAGGTGTTGGATTGGGAAATCATTCCTCACCCATCTTATTCACATGATCTTGTGCACTCAGATTTTCACCTTTTGCGCTCCCTATCGAACCATCTTCAAGGAACTTCCTTTCTGGATGAAAATGTTCTTCAGACATGGCTCGACGAATTCGCATTAAAACCATCTGATTTCTATAGTCGAAAAGTTATCCCATCGTTGGGTAGACCCTATCGTTGGCAGACTGTTGTAAATAGTGAGGGAAAACATATTATTGACGAATAAAGTCTCTGTTACGTGTATCGTTTGTGTTCATTAAACTGATACGCACCAACCGAATAGAAACGCTGAAAAATTTTGTGAATTAGTAATTCAAAATTCTTTTGAATAGCCTATTCATTCAGCAAACTTTACTGATTTATAGAGTTATAATTACCAATTTCTTTGCCGGCCGGGGTGGCCGAGCGGTTCTAGGCGCTTCAGTGTGGAACCGCGCGACCGCTACGGTCGCAGGTTCGAATCCTGCCTCGGGCATGGATGTGTGTTATGTCCTTAGGTTAGTTAGGTTTAAGTACTTCTAAGTTCTAGGGGACTGATGACCTCAGAAGTTAAGTCCCATAGTGCTCAGAGCCATTTGAACCATGCTGCAACAAGAGTATTTGCTGAGCAGTGGTTACGGCTCTAGCTTCACATTCCAGAGGCGTGGGTTCGCAATCACAGTCCAGCCAATCAATTTACATTTACCATGGCGTCCCTGAATCATTTAAGATATGTACTGTGATGGTTTCCTCGAAACAGCGCAGCTCATTTCCCGTCCCACACTACTCCAAGCTTGCTCCGTGTCTAACATCTGGTCGTCGACGGATCGCTCAAGCCTCCTCTCCCTTTCTTACTTGAATGGGTGCCACAGAAAAATGTTTACTGTACAGAGATTGTCAGGGATTACGTGCTTCACATCGACGTTATCTTTGATTCATATTGGTATTTCGCAGCGTAAAATTTGATGTGAATATCTTGTGTAAATTAAGTTGGCGTTACGGTGGAGAAAGGGGTAGACGTTGCATATTCCTCTGTGTTATTTCCAAAACAGCGTGCTCATATTTATTTGTTTGTTTGCTTGAAGTCTTTTCTCGGAAGATGAGGTATCGTGAGACGGCAATCGCCGTGGTGAAGCCGTGATGAAGCGGGGGACAGATAGTTCTTTCCATAATTTATAGCCATGTGCGTATCACAGTTGTAACTGACGCTTCCGTTGCCTCAACGATACAACATGATCACGTTCGACTGCCGTGGTGCTCGATTTATAACACGTATTGTGAATAAACGTGTTCATGAGCACCTGCGCTTTACTCATCATTGTATTCTTCTTGTACCGTTTCCAGTGTAGACAAACTTCCGAGGTCCATATTCTTCATCGATGTGTGGTTGTGTACCGTCCGATTCCCAGCCTAACTACGACTTCTATCGCAGATACTCACAGCCGTATCACATGGACGTGCGTTCGGTATCTCGAGACTTGCTCTTTGGGTCATGTATTTATGTATTGCTGCAGTGGTTCCCGCAATACAGGCGAAAATGTCTCAACAAAGAAGAAAAGATACAAAATGAAGATTCGCGTAAGTCAGCAAATGTTGTACTGCCATAGAAACTTGAATAGGATTTTCTAATCGACACTATTAAAACGTTTACCAACTGGATGTGGATATGAGTTACATAATGTATGTTCTGTTGGGCATGTACATTAAGCACAAATACAGATATCTGAAGTATGAAATATCTTAGAGTATGAAATACCAATAGAAATGGATATGGGAACAGCTTAATGTTGCATTTAAAGAAATTACAAAAATTAAAGAATCTGTGCTTATAAACATACCAATTATTTACCGTGCGCTATTTTGACAGATTCCCCTTCAGTTTTTTACATCCGTCTAATCATAGACAATAAGTTTCAGGATGTTTCAAAATTCATGCGGGTTCGAGATCCACGCAGATAAGTCGCGGGGAAGGCATTATTGCTACTCGACAAACTTATCAACGATAATAGTTACACCAATTGAGGAATGAATCCATGAATGAAAGAAGTTAAACGAATGGAGACACTAAAACAAAATCACAACAATTGTATCACTTCATTCATATCGACAAGACACGATGAAGACCTCTGAAGAAATGTGCGAAAGTGATTTTTTAGTGTGAATTCGGCAAAATTGCCAACGATAATAGTAGCGACAACTCGACACACTTATCAACGATAGTAGTTACTCCGATTCAAGCATGAACTCAAGAATGTCTGTGAATAACGGAATTAAACTGTTAACGTTACTATTATGACGATAAAACGTCTCAAAATACTAATCTATTCTATCATTTCTGTCCTGATTTGTTTAGTTTTATGAAACTTCTGCTGTCACGATTTATTCCTTTCATTATAATGAAATGACCCTTTAACAAAATCGAGTCGATTTACATAAAAAATTGCAAATTGTGCTCATTTTCATGGACAACTCATGCTTGACCAAAAATTTGATTACGACAAAATCGTTTTCACAAAAAAATCAACCAAGGGTTCGTAAGACAGCTTCCCTGTAACTCCTATGGATTCCGATTTCCCCCTACTGACCCTGTTAAAGGAAACGTTCTGCATGTATAGTTAAATCGGTTTCCATGGACGTATAAAAATAAAACATGTACCAAATTTTAAGGTAGACCGCCAAAAATACAAACCGCATCCAATTTAGTGCAGTAGTTTTTGCGTGATATGCGTACAAATATACGGACAGACAGACACACAGGCTGACAAACAAACAAAAATTCTTAAAATAATTGTTTTGGCTTCTATTGCTATTACAAAGACCCCTCATACTAAGTTTTCTTAAATATCTCCTAAGTGCAGACATGCACCAGTTACAATTTTATCATATGCATAGATATATATGACGGCTTTAGGTACTTTGAATGCGAATGCATCATATCGACTTAGTGAAAGCTACGAGCAGTGGAGCTAATCGATGGAGGCGCTACTCGCGCGTGATTGGTTGAGGATGTGGGTGCTGGAATATGTAGATACTGTCTGCGAAATGTAAAGAATAATAAAGAAGTAATAAATTAAAACGTCATGCCTGACACTGAAGTTTTACTACACGAACAGAGAAGATATAGCAAGCGATAGACTGTTTCCCTTTCATTATTTTGGGGTCGGTGTCAGCAGGAAATAACATCGAAAAGGGTTGAAATTATGTGTAATGTTTGATGGAGGTCGATAAGTGCTCTCACTCTCAAAAACTTGATGAATAGCCTCTAGTCTGGGTAATTTGCGCCCTGTAAATTAAGCTATTGCAAGACATAAACGCAGTTTCTAAGTGTAGTGCCTGCTGTCTTACTGCGTTAATCATTTAACGTAAGATTATACCTCATAATAGATTATGACAGAACTTTAAGTTTTTAGATTGGGTCAATAATTACATGAAGTACTGAGAATCAAATTGTTATTGCCTCTGGAGACCGTTTGAATGGCAAACTGAAACAGGCCAGGATGACCTTCCCCGGTGTTAGTCATTTAGTAATACAGAGCATTTAAATTCTTTCGATATTTCATTTCCAAGATGACGATATCCCAGTTTTTGGGCTTATTAATAACGGCTTGGTTGTGGTTCTGCCTCTGTAGCTCTATCTCATGCTGATATTAAATACGTAAAGTTCTTTTTTTTACAGTTCATAAACACAGGACCAGCAGAATCTAGTCATAGTCAAGAAAGAAATCCTTAAAAAATCTTCTTCTGCGAGGACTATTTTGCGGTTACTGTTTACACTAGTTACCAACATTTCCACAACTGATGACACTTCCCCTTTACTTAGGATTGAAGTCAGTCATTATGTAATTTTATGAGTAACAACAGTTCAGCCGCCTTAGGGGCACTGAAATATATCAATGGTGGAGGTTGAAAATTTGTGTCAGACAGGGACTCGAGCTGCGATGTTCTGCTTCTCTAGAACGGTTGTCTTAATCGCTCAGCCATCGACAGAAAATTGTATTTGCAGTTGCCTTTCTACACTGTTTGTTTTTATTCCGATTCTTGCCCTTATAGATGTGGCACAAACACTTTTTTACTTATACTTTGCACGAAGACACATTTACGAAGATGTCAGTCGGTAACATCGCGGATACTCGGCTGTTATGGTGCAAAATAGAAGTGAAAAGTGTTTGTACCACATCCATATAGGCGAGAATCGGAATAGCAACAAGCAGAGTAGAAAGACAGCTGCAACATCGAGTTGGCTGTGGAAGATGTAACTATGTACTGACTGAAGACCCAAATACACATTACGCTACCTGATCATGGGTGAAAGTCCGAAATGCATATTAGCTTAAATCAAAACATATAACAAAGGGGCTGGTTGGTGTATTTATTAAAATAAAATCATAGAGTGTTATTAATGTTTGCTTTATATAAAAAGGTTTGATAGTTTTCACATAAAGAATTACTTTTCAGCATTCTCTCGTACATTTCGTGACGGGACGCACGCCATATTCCACAGAGCTCTCTAGAAATTGTAAGCCCTAAACAGATTTGAGTGATGCTTGTAAAGCATAATGCGGTCAGGGAGTGCATTGGGTAAGTGTATCTGAAGACTGGAGTGAGTATCTTGAAGGGCAGAGTATGCAGTGTTGTGGATGATGAATATAAATAGAAACCTGTAGTTGCCCTAGACAACAAAATTTCTAGGGGAAATGTAAGGTACCTGTTTCATATTTTTTATAGTTTAGAACTAAAAACAGCAGTAAGCTTTGTAGTGTACGCAGACATGACTAGATCCTATATGGGAACGATCAGAGAAGTGCGAAATACCGTCGTAGCAGTTTAAATAATACCTACAGTGTAAGAATCACGTAGCAACCTGTCACTATGTCAGAAAAACAAGAATAAACTCAAGAATGAAGACTACGTACAAGGTTCCTTCCCAATGAGTAACTCAGAGCAGACGGTTTCCTTACAGGCTTTCTTAATATGTCCATTCCCTTAGCGACTATCAGCTAGCGAAACTGTTGTGATTTGTGTCCTCTCCTCAGACGACGATAACTTGTCATCACAAATGGCATGGCAAAGAAGGCCAGAATATGTACAACTACAAACTCTGATCATTTAAGTTGTAATTTTACTACAATGAGTTACAGCGGCAGTAGTTGTCTAGGTTACAGACAATTTGCTTTGAGCGTAAATATGTAAATAAACAAATGTTACAAATTCAAGCAAATGTGTACATAACCATCGACTGTGATTTTATTCGTCACCACAAAATACACTGCTTTAAGTGTGTTCATGAAGTCCAGATCCAAGCTATAATCAGCATCAGAACCATAGCTTCGAATAATGCATGGGTATGGAGTACCACACAGTTCATACCGTAGTCACTGGATCAACTCGGTTTGTCCAGTTCATTGCCAGCAATTGTAAACATATTCACCAGACTCCCATCTACTCATAAATCTCTACTTACATTATATGTTTCGATGAATACGTTGCTTGTGGCTGTGTATTTGTTCTACCTACAGACAACTGGGTAGTTAAACTGAAGAACATTATAACCATTTCCCTTTCCTCAAATTATCTCTGCTGAGTCCCTTTTTCCCTACCAACGTATATGGTAAAGTTGTTGAGATAATTACTTAGTTCTGAAAGAGAGAGAGTTGCAAGTACACTCCCGACTAAGTGAAATTAGGTTTCTGCGGTTTCCACATGCACTAACTGATAAAAAGTATCCGAAAACCAGCTAGTGGACATTAATATAGGATGTGTCCACTATTCTTCATGTCTGCTAAGGACACTTTCAGTGAGAAGTCTCAATACTTGTCTTCCTCAAGAACCGAAGCCGGAGGAGGAAGTGGTTTTTATTTATTTATTTCTCCGTGTAAAGACCTGCTGCCTATTATTACACATCAGGTCGTAGATTGCGTGATTTTGGCCTACCGAGGGTCCCTACCTGAACACAGTGGAATTCTTTTGAGACGAATTAGAAGATCGACTTAGCTATTACCTCCTCCTACTCTACTCTAGAATGAGGTAGAAGGAGGTAGTGGTGTTGGACTTTGGGGTCTGGAGCTGAGTCGATCTTCTAATTCGTCTCAAAATAATTCCACTGTGTTCAGGTAGAGCCTCTCGGTAGGCCATTTCATTTCAGGAATGTTATTGTCCACAAACCATTGTCTCCCTGAATCTACTCTATGAGACGGTGCATTGTCATGCAGATATAAACATCCGTCGTCTTTGAACTGCTCTTCTACTGAACGCAGAAAACAATTCTTCAAAATGTGTTCATACTCTCCAGATCCTTCCGCATTTTTGTGTTTTCTTAATCACAGAAAGGGGAGCACAACCCAACCGCACGAAAACCCTGCACCGTACCACCACCTCCTCTGTACTTCACTACGACAGCAGGCAGTGCTCTCCAGGTATTCACCAAACCCAAACCTTTCCATCGGATTACCACAGGGTGTAAAGTTACTTATCACACCAATTCACTCATTTCCAGTCATTCTCTGTCCAGTCGCGTCGCCCTTTACGCCGGCCGTTGTGGCCGAGCGGTTCTAGGCGCTTCAGTCTGGAACTGCGCGACTGCTACGGTGGCAGGTTCGAATCCTGCCTCGGGCATGGATGTGTGTGATGTCCTTAGGTTAGTTAGGTTTAAGTAGTTCTAAGTTCTAGGGGACTGATGACCTCAGATGTTAAGTACCATAGTGCTCAGAGCCATTTGAACCATTTTTTTTCGCCCTTTACACTATCTCAGACGTCGTTTAGCACTGGCTACAGGAATGTGCTGACGCAAAAAACACCAACAAGGAGCTGTGCGAGATAAACGGAAGTTGGTAGGCATGTTTCTACATCTGAAAGATGATGTATATTCATATTTCGAGCATAATAGTGGCGCAAATATCTCCACTAAAAGGATACAAATAACGTTTGCTTTAAATACACACTTTAACAGTCGTGAGCGTTAGTTACCTTTGAGCTTGGACGTATTGAGTTGATGTTAGTCAAGAATACCTTTAAGGTGACAAAGACGTCATTATCATCACCTCACTGAGTTTGAATGGGGTCGTGTAGGAGGGATACGAGAAGCTGTGTGTTCCTTCTGTGATGCTGCAGAAAGACTTGGCAGAAATGTGGGCACTGTACATGAATGCTGGCAGCGGTGGTCACGAGAATGTACGGTTGCAGTAAGATAGGGCTCTGGAGGGCCATGTGCCACTACGAAGAGGGAAGACCATTGTTTCTTTAAAGTCAGTACCGCCATTAGACTGTTGTTTATTTACCAGCCATTGGAAGCAAAGTACATCCCCAAATTCTTGGCTAGGCAGACATTTCTTAATTTTTTCATAATGCGGGGCCACAGTCATAATATATTTCTTTAAAGTCAGTACCGCCATTGGACTGTTGTTTATTTACCAGCCGTTGAAAGCGAAGTACATCCTCAAATGCTAGACAACAGTCTAATGGCGCCGGCCGGAGTGGCCGAGCGGTTAAAGGCGCTACAGTCTGGAACTGCATGACCACTACGGTCGCAGGTTCGAATCCTGCCTCGGGCATGGATGTGTGTGATGTCCTTAGGTTAGTTAGGTTTAAGTAGTTCTAAGTTCTAGGGGACTTATGACCACAGCAGTTGAGTCCCATAGTGCTCAGAGCCATTTCAACCATTTGAGTCTAATGGCAGTACTGACTTCAAAGAAATATATTATGTCTGTGGCCCCGCATTATGAAAAAATTACGAAATGTCTGCCTAGTCAAGCATTTGGGGATGTAATTTGCATCCAACTTCTGGTAAATAAACAACAGTCTAATGGTGGTACTGACCTTAAAGAAATATATTATGACTGTGGCCCTCCACTATGAAAAAATTATTAGAAGGCCACTGTGTTCGGTGTATTGTTCTGGCACATCCTACTGCATCTGCAGCACCAATCTGAGCAGCATCTGGCATCACAGTGACACAAATCGGGTACTTTAAGGAAGGGTCCGAGCGTGACAGTCTGTAGTGTGGATTCCACTGATTCCAAACCACTGCTATGTGCGACTTCGGTAGAGTGCAGGGAGAGCTCATTGGAGGGCAGGGTGGAGGTCTGTTGTGTTTTCTGATGAAAGCCGGTTATACCTCAGTGCCAGTGATGGCCGTGTGATGGTTAGGAGGAGGCCAGTTGAGAGCCAGTAGCCCACCTGTATGCCTGCTAGACACACTGGGTCTACACTTGGAATTATGGTCTGACGCGCGATTTTGTATGACATCAGGAGCACTCTCGTGGTTATCATACGCACCCTGGCTGCAAATTATACGTCAGTCTGATGATTCCACTTCTTGTGTTGCCATCCATGAACAGCACTGAACGGCGTATTTTCCAACAGGATAACGCTCGCTCACATACTGCTGTTGTAACTCAACATGCTCTACAGGGTGTTGACTTGTTTCCTTGACCTGCTCGATCGCCAGGCATGTCTCCAGTCGAGCATATATGGAACATCATCGGATGACAACTCCAGCGTGACCTACAAACAGATTTAACCGTCCGCGTACTGACCATCCAGCTGGAATAGTCATGGAACACCGTCCCACAACTACCATCTGGCACCTGTACAACACAATATATGCATGTTTGCAAGCTTTCATTTAACGTTTTGGCCGGCCAGAGTGGCCGTGCGGTTCTAGGCGCTACAGTCTGGAGCCGGGCGACCGCTACGGTCGCAGGTTCGAATCCTGCCTTAGGCATGGATGTGTGTGATGCCCTTAGGTTAGTTAGGTTTAATTAGTTGTAAGTTCTAGGTGACTGATGACCTCAGAAGGTAAGTCGCATAGTGCTCAGAGCCATTTAACGTTTTGGCGGTAACGTTGGCTATTAGTGTATCAACATTTCACATTTGTAATGGCTAATCTCGCGCTTACATTAACCTGTGACCTTGGGATGTTAATCACTTAAATATGCTAGCTAGACAAATGTATTCCCGAAATTTCATTACTCTACATTAATTAGTTTTTGGTACTGCGCTTTTTTTCGTCAGTGTATGTGGCTTATGATTATTGTAAACCATTGTTTTGAACTCCAAAGGCAAGGTCATCGAATAACTGGCGGGTGATAGCATTTTGGAACACATGAGGGATTCCTTCCGTTGTTTACATGTGTTTTTTTTGTTTTTTTTTTTTCCAACCACTCGCCACAATGACCGACAGACCCCGTTCGTTAATAGGAGAGACTATTGTACCTTGAAACATTTTCCAGACTTCTGTCACTACCCAGTCCTGTAATAGAAGCTTAATTCATTTTGTTTTATACATCTTTAAATGATGGCATTCACTTTTTTATATTCAGTCCCTTTTTGAGAAGACACAAAATTACACCGGAAAATTAATTTTTCTTCAAATGCGAAAACATGTTGCAAGGTACAATATGGTCATGTATCTAGGAACAAATATTCTATTCAAATTTAAAAGCGTTTCAATCGAGAAAACCTTGTCAGTAAGGTTTTTAACCATCTATTATTCTAATACCCTCCAATAATGAGCAACTGAAATCAAATTAAGCAAAGTATTATCAAAATACGTTACGAGTTAAATACATTGTGATATTACTGTCACATATCATTCAGCGATATTGTTTCAATTTTCTGTAGCTGTTTCGGGATTATTTCGTTCTGAGTACAGGACATAATTATATAAGGAGGAAAGCTTCACGTTTTCCTCACTGGGAAGGAGCGCTCCTAGTGTGGTCTCAAGTTCCTGTTTGTCGACCGAAGGCATTCAGTGAATATAATGAGAAGCACCGAGCCTCACCAGGGAGATGAGCAGATTTTACGGAAGAGGGTCTGTGGCCTGCTCTGTATTTTTGTGACAGAGCCGGCACCTGTCCTCACCGAGGGCAGAGTATTCACTGCTGCCAATACCATCTTCAGAGAATAACTGGACATGATATTTGTGCCTTTTCTGCACAAACATGAAAGTATGAGACAGAGCAGTGCTACCACCCGACCACCACGAGAAAGTCGATTGCATTCACCCAAAAATTTTGGTGTATCCAGCCAAATGTGTCACCTCTGCCAACGTGAATAGCGTGAAGAAGTGAACAGCCTCGTGGTTGTTAACGTGCGTTTGTATGCTGAGGGTGGGACATTTCTGATAGGTCTCCCTGATTTTTCGTAAATAAGCGATATTTTCGTCCGTCAGATTAGCAACGCCACCGAGATGTCATCTTTGTGTAGAGTTTTCTGAAATAGAGAGTTGAGGGCTTGAGGACGGATGCTGATGGACTCACGTTTCGCTGATTTTAGGGAAACGTAAGAGCTGCAGTCCGCAATAGCACGATCCACAATCTCAGCCGCTCGCTACTTACCTGTTCCGGTTGACTGCCGATTTGATTTTTAATTTCTGATTTTGTCTCATCTGCTTTGAATTCACGAGGTGCTCCAACAGGGATATCTTTTTGCTTTTTCACCATTTAAGCTTCCATATAATTTGGAACTTCCACACAGAGGTAGTACCATAATTTCGTGTGAACTCCATCGAGAATTTAGGGAAATTATCTCTCTGTCAACGTCTTGTGAATTGCGTTCATCGGTTAGCCAAATAAAAATCTGTTATAAGCAGACTCGACTTAAATTTTGAGATCTTTTAACAGTCCTACAACTTTTCTGTTGTTGGGCGATCGACTAATAACAAATACAGCCCACTGTGCACCTGAGCATGTTGTTCGCACTGTGTTGGTGTTATCCTTGTGACCAGACATAACGATCAGATACGTATTATTCAGTGAATGGAAGAAGGTCTGCGCTCGCTCGTCTTGTGTGATTATACATTGGTGTCCAAAATTAAAGCAGCGAAGCGCTACTCACCCGTCCTGTGTCTAATTCACCGCATAATCAAACTGTCAACAGATGTCCGTACAATCGTGTTCTCCATGGAAAATGGCATTCCGGTCAACGGCCAACCACATGAACGATGCCGTCAGGAGACATATCAAACGGGGTAGTTCATATGGTTGAAATGGCTCTAAGCACTATAGAACTTAACATCTGAGGTCATCAGTCCCCTAGACTTAAAACTATTAAACCTAACTAATCTAAGGACATCACACACACCCATGCCCGAGGCAGGATTCGAACCAGCGACCGTAGCAGCAGCGTGGTTCCGGACTGAGCGCCTAGAATCGCTCGGTCACAGCGGCCGGCTCAAACGGTTTAGTGTTTGACGAGTAGTCCCACATCCACAATAGCTGTGTATACAGTCACCGACTGTGCATTTGGCACAAAGAGGACGCCTAGCAGGCTCTCTGCGGTGGAGGGCCGTGGGAAGAACGGAAGCAGGATAGTCGCAAACTGACGAAGTCTGATGGTTTAATGTGAATCGTTCTGTTGTTTCTCGGTTGTGGCAACAATTTATAGAGATCGAAACAGTGCTCTAATGACCAGGGCAGGACCGACCACCAGTGATATCAGAAAGAGATGAACATTATTTGGATGTAAGGGCACCGCCTTAGTACTACACGGCACTTGGTACCGGATCTCGTAGGATCCACTGGACTTGTTGTATCGAGAAGGCTTGGGCAGAGTGGTCTTTATTGTTGGAGACCTGCTCTATGTGTACCTCTGATGCGTCTTCACAGAAGGGAATGTCCAGAGTGGAGTCGCCAACATGGCACCTGAGACCAATGTTCTTTTCACAGATAAGTCCCGATTTGGTCTTGAGAATGATTCTCGACGCATTCGCATCTGAAGGGTACGTGGAACACGATTTCGGAACACAATCATTTTGGAAAGAGACCGATGTCGAGGAGGATCTCTAATGTTGTGGGCAAGGATTATGCTGACCACACGGACGCCTCAAGAAATTGTACGGGTGAATCGGTAAAGTTTAACTGCTATCACATATCGTAACGAGGTCTTGGGACCAAATGTGCGGTTGTTGCGAGGTGGTGCGGTCCCAGACTTCGCATTGACTGACGATAATGATCGACCTCATAGAGCAAAGCAGTTGATGTTTTCTTGGAAACTGAAGATATTGCACGCATGGCTTGACCTGCTCGCTCTCCCGATTTGAAACCTATAGAGCATGTCTGGGGTACACTAGTGAGACAGGTTCCATCATATCAGCATCCACCAACCCAACCACTCTCCAAGACTTGTGAGCAACTCTCCATGAAGAGGCGGCTGCTGTGGCCGAACGGTTCTAAGTGCTTCAGTCCGGAACCGCGCTGCTTCTACAGTCACAGGTTCGAATCCTGCCTCGGGCATGCGTGTGTGTGATGTCCTTACGTTAGTTAGGTTTAAGTAGTTCTAAGTCTAGGGGACTGATGACCTCAGATGTTATGCCCCATAGTGCTTAGAGCCATTTGGGCCATCTCCATGAAGAATGGGCGTTATTGCCACAGATCAGATAGACAATATACGAGGTGCGGCTAGAAAAAAACCGGACTGATGCTGGAAAAAACATTTATTTACAATTATTTACAATTTCATGTTATCTCCTTCAATGTACTCTCCTCCTTGGTCTCTACACCGCTCCATACGAATTTTCCACAGTTCATAGCAATGCTGCAGATCATTTTCGGTAAGTCCATACATTACTTCCGTCGCTTTTTCTTTTACTGCTTCAACAGTCTCAAATCTAGTTCCTTTCAAAGCTGACTTGACTTTAGGGAAAAGAAAAAAGTCACAGGGGGCCAAATCAGGTGAGTAGGGTGGATGATCTAAGATGGGAATGTTGTGTTTTGCCAAAAACGTCTTCACTGACAACGCACTGTGAGCTGGGGCATTGTCTTGGTGAAGGATCCGTGACTTTTTTCTCCACAAATCGTTCCGTTTTCTCCGTACTCCGTCACGTAGGGTAGCCAGGACGCTAATGTAGTAATACTGATTCACTGTTTGTCCCTCTGGTACCCAATCAATGTGCACAATCCCTTTGATGTCAAAAAAACAATCATCATTGCCTTGAATTTCGATTTTGACATTCGTGCTTTTTTTTGTCGTGGAGAACCAGGAGTTTTCCAATGCATCGATTGGCGATTAGTTTCGGGATCGTAAGTAAAAAACCACGATTCATCGCAAGTAATAATATTTTGTAAGAAGGTGGGATCACTTTCAATGTGTTCCAGGATGTCAGAACAAATCATTCTTCGGCGTTCCTTCTGTTCAATTGTGAGACACTTTGGAACCATTTTTGAACACACTTTGTTCATGTTGAAACTTTCATGAAGAATCTGCCTAACACTTTCCTTGTCAACTCCTGTTAACTCAGACACTGCTCTGATTGTTAAACGGCGATCTTGTCGAACAAGTTTACCGATTTTTTCAATGTTTGCATCAGTTTTTGCTGACAATGGTCTGCCAGTGCGAGTGTCATCACTGGTGTCTTCGCGGCCATCTTTAAATCGTTTAAACCACTCAAACACTTGTGTTCGCGATAAACAATCATCGCCGTACACTTGTTGTAACATTACAAACTTTTCACTTGCAGATTTTCCTAGTTTGAAACAAAATTTGATGTTAACACGCTGTTCTTTCTGTACACTCAACATTTTCCGACGCACAGACAAAACGTCAACTACTTAAAACAGACGCCACGGGCAGACTGAGTGCAGGAGGCAGATGAAACTCGAGCAGTAGGCGGAGCGATAGTCACGTGACAGGCCACGCGACTTTCAGCCTTATTGCATTCGTTTCATTGTTTCACCAGTACTAGTCCGGTTTTTTTCTAGCCACACCTCATATGTCATTCACAGCATGCCCCGTCGTTGTCAGGCCTGTATTGCTGCCAGAGGTTGTCGCATCAGTTGGAGGAATGTGTGTACACATCCGTTAAGTGCGAAAAAAAGAACATTTTTGTCTACCGTTACACATATTGCAGTTGTTTACGTTATGTATTCTTTACATTGTTTCTACTGTAATATTATCTGTTTATACTGTTGTGTGGCAAAATGAACACATCCTTGCAAAATTTCCGTTTGTTGCTTTAGTTTTGGACACCAGTCTAAATTAGTCTATTGGCTAGGGAGAGCTGTGTCGATTTCCCCGAACATTATAACTTTGCTGTGTATTGTTTCCTGATAACGTGGCTAGCGAACTTGTGTTGTTCAGACGTGATAAGTAACAATATTTTTATAGCAGAGTCATATTGTTACACAGGTCAAGGGCACGTTCGCCCTTCCGATCGGGGAAGAATAAACATGCAACTTTCAACATTTTGTAACAGGTGTTATTGGAAACCAATAGAAATTTCCATTCTGGAGACAAGTAAAATTGTTAAGACTGTAAAGAAATTCAGTTTATCTGCAAGTACCAAACATTCCATGGTAAAATAAGTTATTCCGTTTCAGGATATAAGACAGTGCACGACCGACGAAGTGTGACTTAACTGTCCACACGGTATGTAAATAGTTCCAGAAATATATTGCATTTTTCCTACTACAAAATTCTGTAACAGAAGAATTAACAGTATACTCCAAATGGCTTTGGTATACACTGACGGGGAAAAGTCTCGACACCAAGAAACAAGTAAAGTAGACTAATGAAATTTCAGGAATACATTCGTCTAGCTGACATATTTAAGTGATTAACGTGTCAAGGTCCCAGATTAATTTAAGGGCGAGAAAAGTCATTACAAATGTGAAATGCTGGTACACTAATAAGCATGCAAACTTGCATACATTAAGTCGTACAGGTGCCGGGCGTCAGCTTGCCTGTTGCACTTGGACGGTGAATACAGGGATGATGAATGCTGTTTGTGGATGACGCTGGAGTTTTGGCCGAGCGGTTCTAGGCGCCTCAGTCTGGAACCGCGCTGCTGCTACGGACGCAGGTTCGAATCCTGCCTCCGGCATGGATGTGTGTGATGTCTTTAGGTTAGTTAGGTTTAAGTAGTTCTAAGTCTAGGGGACTGATGACCTCAGATGTTAAGTCCCATAGTACTTACAGCCATTTGAACCATTTTTGAGCTGTAGTTTTTGCTCGAAGATGTTGCATACGTGCTCGACTGGAGTTGTAGATGGTGATCGAGCAGGCCAAGGCAACATGTTGGGTTATAACAGTAGTACATAGGCAAGCTTTATCCTGTTGGAAGCTACTCTTTGCAATGGTATTCATGAACGGCAGCCAAACAGGTCGAATCACCAGACTGACGTATAGATTTGCCGTGACGGTACAGGGGATAAGCACGAGAGTGATCCTGCTGTCATATGAAATTTCATATCAGACCATTACTTCAGATGTAGATCCAGAGTGTCTAGCACGCAGACAGGTTGGTTGCAGACCGCCAGCTGGCCTCTTCCTAGCAAACACATGCCCATCACTGGTACCGGGGCAGAACCAGCTTTCACCAGAAAACACAACAGACCGCCACCCTGTCCTGCAATGAGCTTTCGCTTGACACCACCGGGGTCCTGACTGTGGTTGCTTGGGGTCAGCGGAATGCACGCTGCAGGGCGTCTGGCTTGGAGCTGTCCTTGAAGGAGCCGATTTGTGACAGTTCGTTGTGTCACCGCGGTGCTAACTGCTGCTCAGTTTGCTGATGCAGACGCATTACGATGTGCCACAGCCGTACTCCGAACACGACAGCCTTCCCTCTCGGTAGTGCCACGTGGCCGTCCGGAGCCCGGTATTCTTGCTACTGTACCTTCCGTGACCACCGCTAACAGCAGTCATGTACAGTGCCTACATTGCTGCCAAGTCTTTCTGTACTATCGTAGAAGGAACATCCAGCTTCTCGTAGCCCTGTTGCACGACCTCGGTGAGCCGTTGATAATGGCGTCGTCATTGTCTTAAAGACAGTCTTGACTAACTTCAACTCACAACATCCAATATCAAATGTAACTAACGTTCACACCTGTTACAGCTAACCTGAGTTGGATCCTCATAGTCGCGCCATCAGTAAAATTCTTATCCGACTGGAGCGAAATTTCAGTACACGTTCTCTTTTGGATGTAGCAACGCGTCTGCCAACTTTCGTTTATCTCGCAACACCCCTTCTTGTTGTTGTGATTATTTCCAGCAGCGTATAATACAGCACTTAATTGTGTAAAACGTGAAATATTTATAAATGCTGCATAACACAAAAACTCAAGCCTGCCAAAAACAAAAACTGTAGAAAATGGCGGAATCTGCTTCTGACGGTATCTAGTGCGTATCTCTTCATGCGATTCTAAAATAGTCACTAGACTAAAGTGTCGATCTGAAAACATCATGTGTTCATAGGTACACTTTTCTCTGGGTGCAATACTCTCCCATCGTGTATATTTGGTTGTGATTCTTCCTTCGCATTTCCACTTCACAATCACATGACCAACAGTCGACTTGGGCAGCTTTAAAAAGTATTGAAATATCCCTGATGTATCTGCTACTCAGGTAAGATTCAATGAAGAGTCGACGTGCGAAGTCACTGAGTTCTCCCGAGCGACCAATTCTGCTGTTGTTACTGCTTCTCTATTGGCAACAGATCAGGTTAAATAAATAAACAAAAACGCAACACTCCCCGCCACCTTTCATACTGGCGAGTCTGCCTCTCGTGAGATCTACTGGTAAGTTCCTCCTCACGAAAGGGTCTCGGCGTGCTTTTGATCAGATAGTTTAAGACATCAGCTGGCTCCCATGACTTTCACATCATAAAGGCTGCCATAAAGTACTTAACCCACTATTTTCAGTTGATCTGTGACGTTGATGTTTACGGAACGCTAACTGAACTTCCTTTAGCTTTGCCTCTCATTTCTTTTGTCTGCGGTTAATAAATTCTGCAGTAGGTAAACGATGCTAGAACAAATGTCTGTGCTGCTGAACGATTTCCATAACTACTTTACATTCCTCTTTCATAGTGTGATGGCCAGTACAAACACTCAAAACGTGAACTGTGGCTCCGTGAAGGAGTTGATGTGAGCGTGTTGTTACAAGCCTGCTGAAACCCCATGCCAGAAGAGGAACAGATTGCAAGGGCGTTAACTAAGGCACTCATCAATAATCAACTTAGCACTGGACTGAAAGCACTGCAATGCGAGACGAAGATTGTAATACAAAGACATTGGGTGTATCGAAGCCGTTGGCGCGAACCTATGACGTGAAACGCCCTTCCACCGAACCTCGCCATTGACTGGGAGCCCGTCATGTCCTAAGGTGCAAACGATCCGTAAAAAAAGTAAGGTCTATAAGGAACCAATTAAGAAGAAAAAATGAAATACACATCATATGAAATTATCTTGTGTTACCTGAAGCAACAATCCGTGATAAAGAGTTCGTATATGTGTATTAGACATGTCATCAACTTAGTATGGAGACAAGATGAGAAATACCACAGTGTTTTTCAAAACAAAAATTTGTGTCTATAGGGCGTATTTTTCTGCATATTTTTTACTTTGCTACAGTCGCTAACAATTAAGACATAATAGACAATATCACTCAGTATTCATTCACTAGCTCTGGAGCTTCCATTTTTTCTAAAAGGAAGGATCGAGGATTAGAGTTCAATATCTCACCGATGAAAAGGTCTTTAGAGACGAAGCAGAAGCCTGGATTGAAGAACTGTAGGTAATAAAATCGTGCACTTTGAGAGTTGCCATCCAGTTATGTGCCTTAAGCGATTTAGAGAAACCACTATATCTTTCAGTACCTGCTGTACTCTTTATTTGTGTTCATCCACACACACACACACACACACACATACACACACACACACACACACACACTCTCTCTCTCTCTCTCTCTCTCTCTCTCTCTCTCGCTCTGTCTCTCTCTCTCTCTCTCTCTCTCTCTCTCTCTCTCACACACACACACACACACACACACACACACACACACACACACACACACACATATATGGATGTGTGTGATGTCCTTAGGTTAGTTAGGTTTAAGTAATTCTAAGTTCGAGGGGACTGATGACCTCAGATGTTAAGTCCCATAGTGCTCAGAGCCATTTTTTGAACACACACACACACACACACACACACACACACACACACACACGAACACTTACGTACATACAACAACAGAATCCGTTTTGCAAGATTTAAAATTAGCAATTACGCTAGCTCTGGATGTTTTTGAAGTGTACCATGTAACATCTGATATTCCCCCTTAACTGTAATGTACTAAGGAAATTCAAGAAATCAAATCGAAGAAGCTCCCTTTTAAGTTACGCTCATTCATAAGAACTTGGACAATAAGCCATATAAAGGGTAAGGCATTTAAAACCGTTTTCGGAAATGTCTGGAAAGCTACAAATCGGATTTTAAAAAGGGTGGTATAAAAGTTGCTCGTCTCGAAGGGGGACATCCAATTACAGTAAACATGACTCTTCTTCCCCACGTCCAGGGGGTGAATAGTGGGGTCAACTTTGAAATCTTAAATGGAAAACCCTTTTTTTCATTGCTGATTCGGACTTCCTGGAAAAAATATAAACTCTGTATTTAACATTTTTTTCGCTGCGTAATAGATGGTGCTGTAATAAAAAAATAAGAATGGGTTAAAACTGTTGAAAAATACACATCAGATTAGGGTCCCAGAAGGGTAGAAAGCCAGTTATTCTAAAATATTTGCTGGAAAACCGATTTTTATAGCAATAAGAACTTGATTCTCGCGAACATAATACATTACTTTGTCCACATTATCGGGGTAATTTCGTTCACAGTAGGTTTTAATTTATTGATAAATAAACCAATGAATTGTTCCAACTGCTTTCCATGTAATGTGTTATGTTCTGGAGCACCAAGTTTTATGACTATAAGAAACCGGTTTCTCATTGCAGATATTAGAACAACTGCCTTTCAAACTTCCTTGGATCCTAATCTGATGTCTATTTCTTGAGGTACAGTAATACCATTTTTCAACGTTTTTAACCCGTTCTGATTTTTGCCGATCACAGCACCATCTATCAAATAACGAAACAAATGTTAATACAAAAGTTAAGTATTTTACCCGGATAATCCAAATCAGCAATAAAAATGGGGGTTCCTATTTAAGATTTTAAACTTGATCCCCTCCCGTCCCCCGCAGGACACGGGGTCGAATTTGTTGTCACTGGATGTCCCCCTCTCAAAATGGTTCAAATGGCTCTGAGCACTATGGGACTTAACATCTGAGGTCATCAGCCCCCTAGAACTTAGAACTACTTAAACCTAACCATGCTAAGAAAATCACACACATCCATGCCCGAGGCAGCATTCGAACCCGCGACCGCAGCGGTCGCGCGGTTCCAGACTGTAGCGCCTAGAACCGCTCTGCCACCCCGGCCGGCTGTCCCCCTTTAAGACGAGCCACCCCCCATGAACCATGGACCTTGCCGTTGGTGGGGAGGCTTGCGTGCTTCAACGATACAGATAGCCGTACCGTAGGTGCAACCACAACGGAGGGGTATCTGTTGAGAGGCCAGACAAACGTGTGGTTCCTGAAGAGGGGCAGCAGCCTTTTCAGTAGTTGCAGGGGCAACAGTCTGGATGATTGACTGATCTGGCCATGTAACACTAACCAAAACGGCCTTGCTGTGCTGGTACTGCGAACGGCTGAAAGCAAGGGGAAACTACAGCCGTAATTTTTCCCGAGGGGCCCGCATCTCGTGGTCGTGCGGTAGCGTTCTCGCTTCCCACGCCCGGGTTCCCGGGTTCGATTCCCGGCGGGGTCAGGGATTTTCTCTGCCTCGTGATGGCTGGGTGTTGTGTGCTGTCCTTAGGTTAGTTAGGTTTAAGTAGTTCTAAGTTCTAGGGGACTGATGACCATAGATGTTAAGTCCCATAGTGCTCAGAGCCATTTTCCCGAGGGCATGCAGCTTTACTGTATGGTTAAATGATGATGGCGTCCTCTTGGGTAAAATATTCCGGAGGTAAAATAGTCCCCCCATTCGGATCTCCGGGCGGGGACTACTCAGGAGGACGTCGTTATCAGGAGAAAGAAAACTGGCCTTCTACGGATCGGAGCGTGGAATGTCAGATCCCTTAATCGGGCAAGTAGGTTAGAAAATTTAAAAAGGGAAATGGATAGGTTTAAGTTAGACATAGTGGGAATTAGTGACGTTCGGTGGCAGGAGGAACAAGACTTCTGGTCAGGTGAATACAGGGTTATAAATACAAAATCAAATAGGGGTAATGCAGGAGCAGGTTTAATAACGAATAAAAAAAAATAGGAGTGCGGGTAAGCTACTACAAGCAGCATAGTGAACGTATTGTAGTGGCCAAGATAAATACGAAGCCCACACCTAATACAGTAGTACAAGTTTATATGCCAACTAGCTCTGCAGATGACGAAGAAATTGAAGAAATGTATGATGAAATAAAAGAAATTATTCCGATTGTGAAGGGAGACGAAAATTTAATAGTCATGGGTGACTCGAATTCGATAGTAGGAGAAGGGAGAGAAGGAAACATAGTAGGTGAATATGGATTGGGGCTAAGAAATGAAAGAGGAAGCCGTCTGGTAGAATTTTGCACAGAGCATAAGTTAATCATAGCTAACACTTGGCTCAAGAATCATAAAAGAAGGTTGTATACATGGAAGAAACCTGGAGATACTAAAAGGTATCAGATTATATAATGATAAGACAGAGATTTAGGGACCAGGTTTTAAATTGTAAGACATTTCCAGGAGCGGATGTGGACTCCGTCCACAATCTATTGGTTATGAACTGTAGATTAAAACTGAAGAAATTGCATAAAGGTGGGAGTTTAAGGAGATGGGACCTGGATAAACTGACTAAACCCGAGGTTGTACAGAGTTTCAGGGAGAGCATAAGGGAACAATTGACAGGAATGGCGGAAAGAAATACAGTAGAAGACGAATGGATGGCTCTGAGGGATGAAGTAGTGAAGACGGCAGAGGATCAAGTAGGTAAAAAGACGAGGATTAGTAGAAATCCTTGGGTAACAGAAGAAATATTAAATTTAATTGATGAAGGGAGAAAATATAAAAATGCAGTAAATGAAGCAGGCAAAAAGGAATACAAACGTCTCAAAAATGAGATCGACAGGAAGTGCAAAATGGCTAAGCAGGCATGGCTAGAGGACAAATGTAAGGATGTAGAGGCTTATCTCACTAGGGGTAAGATAGATACTGCCTACAGGAAAATTAAAGAGACCTTTGGAGAAAAGAGAGCCGGTTGTATGAATATCAAGAGCTCAGATGGAAACCCGCTTCTAAGCAAAGAGGGGAAAGCAGAAAGGTGGAAGGAGTATATAGAGGATCTATACAAGGGCGATGTACTTGAGGACAATATTATGGAAATGGAAGAGGATGTAGATGTAGATGAAATGGGAGATACGATACTGCGTGAAGAGTTTGACAGAGCACTGAAAGACCTGAGTCGAAACAAGGACCCGGGAGTAGACAACATTCCATTAGAACTACTGATGGCCTTGGGAGAGCCAGTCATGACAAAACTCTACCATCTGGTGAGCAAGATGTACGAGACAGGCGAAATACCCTCAGACTTCAAGAAGGATATAATAATTCCAATCCCAAAGAAAGCAGGTGTTTACAGATGTGAAAATTACCAGATATCAGTTTAATAAGTCACGGCTGCAAAATACTAACGCGAATTCTTTACAGACGAATGGAAAAACTAGTAGAAGCCGACCTAGGGGAAGATCAGTTTGGATTCCGTAGAAATGTTGGAACACGTGAGGCAATACTGACCTTACAACTTATCTTAGAAGGAAGATTAAGGAAAGGCAAACCTACGTTTCTAGCATATGTAGACTTGAGAAAGCTATTGACAATGTTGACTGGAATACTCTCTTTCAAATTCTAAAGGTGGCAGGGGTAAAATACAGGGAGTGAAAGGCTATTTACAATTTGTACAGAAACCAGATGGCAGTTATAAGAGTCGAGGGGCATGAAGGGGAAGCAGTGATCGAGGAGGGAGTGAGACAGGGTTGTAGCCTCTCCCCGATGTTATTCAATCTGTATATTGAGCAAGCAGTAAAAGAAACGAAAGAAAAATTTGGAGTAGGTATTAAAATCCAGGGAGAAGAAATAAAAACTTTGAGGTTCGCCGATGACGTTGTAATTCTGTCAGAGACAGCAAAGGACTTGGAAGAGCAGTTGAACGGAATGGACAGTGTCTTGAAAGGAGGATATAAGATTAACATCAACAAAAGCAAAACGAGGATAATGGAATGTAGTCGAATTAAGTCGGGTGATGCTGAGGGAATTAGGTTAGGAAATGAGACACTTAGAGTAGTAAAGAAGTTTTGCTATTTGGGGAGCAAAATAGCTGATGATGGTCGAAGTAGAGAGAAAATAAAATGTAGACCGGCAATGGCAAGCAAAGCGTTCTGAAGAAGAGTTATTTTTTAACGTCGAGTATAGATTTAAGTGTCAAGAAGTCTTTTCTCAAAGTATTTGTATGGAGTGTAGCTATGTATGGAAGTGAAACATGGACGATAAATAATTTGGACAAGAAGAGAAGCTTTCGAAAGGTGGTGCTACAGAAGAATGTCGAAGATTAGATGGGTAGACCACATAACTAGTGACGAGGTATTGAATAGAATTGGGGAGAGGAGAAATTTGTGGCACAACTTGACTAGAAGAAGGGATCGGTTGATAGGACATGTTCTGAGGCAACAGAGGATCGTCAATTTAGTATTGGAGGGCTGTGTGGAGAGTAAAATTCGTAGAGGGAGACCAAGAGATGAATACACTAAGCAGATTCAGAAGGATGTAGGCTGCAGTAGGTACTGGGAGATAAAGAAGCTTGCACAGGATAGAGTAGCACGGAGAGCTGCATCAAACCAGTCTCAGGACTGAAGACCACAACAACAACAACACTCTTATTATAATCTTTTTTTAATCCGATTTGAAGCTAATTCAAAAATATTTTAAATGCTAAATCCTGTATAATAGAACTTCAGTAATGCCTAAGTTCGGACACTTTTACATTATTACTGATACCTAACACTTTCAATACCAATATCTCATAATTTAGTTTTAACTTTTTTCATTCATTAATGTCGTGCGGCAGAATATTCTTGGCCACATATGACTGAAGTAAGTATCACTCATTGCTCAGGAATGTATAATACGGAAAAAATTAAATTTGTAGAGAATTCTTTAGTTGTCTCAGTACATTCGCACAGCCTCGTTAGATATTTTTTGTCTTGTGAAGTTTTCGGGTCACGAATAATTGACAGTTCAAATATAGCAACAACTTCCATGACACTAACTCCAGAAGGAGCAATAACGTACGAGGTCCGTTACTGAGTCTTAGCATGCTTCCCTAAGCAGTATACGGCCATAGAAATATATTAGTCTATATCATCAATACCTGAGCCTAACGATTCACGCTAATGCTAACCCTGTCTGCTAGCAACAAATACTTTATTTCAGTGCAACAATCGGTTTGGAGATATCATGACCATCTTCAGATGGTTATCATCCTCAATTACATTAATGTTTTCGTCAGGCAACACGTCGTTCGCTTCTGCACTGCGCAAACATCAGGCGTATGCTTTGCATTCGATGTTCTTGTGTGAAGTGGAAATGCCATACTTTAAGCAAGGATATCATTTATTTCCTTCTAAACAAAGCTCTAATTCGGGCAGCAAAACGTGTGGAAGATGCAACATGTTAATAACGGAAAAATGCTTTTACTCTAAGAGTGATCTGATTATATAGTGACTATAGGTAAAGTTGTTTAAAGGAGGTCTTTTTTCAATATCTGGCAGCGCAAATTTTAACAAAACATTATAAAGCTATTATACTGGATACTACAGATCAGACAAACATGTATACACACACTGTGACCTGGATGTGTGCGCGGTATGGAAGGATGTTATAAGCCGCTGTATCCTCTCTCGAGGCATGCTGTCAAACAACTGTTGTAATTGGTCCTTGATATCCCAGGTACTGGGATGGAGTTGGAGCCCACACGTTTTCAATCTGCGCTCCATATGGGGATCTTGCTCACCACAGGAGTACCTCGACATAAGGCAGGCAGTTGATTAAGACAAGTGCAAAGTGTGAATGAGCATGGTGTTTTGAAAAATGGCACCACGATACAATCGCATGAGAGATAACACATGAGGAGAGAGGATATCTGTGATGCACTGTCGTGTCGTCTGAGTTCCGTCAGTCACTACCAGTCGTGAGCTGAAGCCATACCTGAATCAGGAGAAACACCCCTGTGAATGAAAGAATGGTGCCTCTCCTCAGGACGCCCACATACTCGCTAATTATTGTCATCCAGGGTAGTGTAGAACCACGATTCGTCGCTGAACACAACGAGGAGCCAAACATCAGCAGTCCATGCTTCCCGGTCACGGTATCAGTCCAGTCTCAGCCATTTGTGTTCTGGTGTTAACGGCAGTCTGTGCACTGTGCGGTAATTCCCTAGCCTGGATACTGGTAATCTTGATCTAATGGTGCGGGATGACACAGAATGTTTCACGGAGTCCGTTACTTGTTTCTCGGATGGCAACCAAAGATGTGGAGAGGAGGGGGGGGGGGGGGGGGGGGGAAATTGTTATGATTTGCTTGTGCAGAATACGACGATCCTCCGATGTGATGGTTTCAGACGTGACCGTCCGGAACCTTGACGATGAATATATCTGGCCTTACCTTCCCATGCAGTCCATTATTGGATTACTGTCGGTTCCAAATGCTCGGCAAGTCTGGATATTGCACGAGTCGAACAACCGCCCAACTGGAGACCCATAACGAGGTCCCTTTCAAACTCTGTCAGGTGCTGATAAAGCTGTCTCACATGAGTACATGGCATCTCCGTATCCTTCACAGTGACCACCCAACATGTGACCATGTGACGCTGTTCACGCCGTATACCCTACCAGGCCTGCTAACAATACTATCGACAGACAACACTAACGCACTGTGTTGGCCTTTCTACCTGTTCAAGAAAATGGCAACTCTAAATCATTTACACACTCTCCGACAGTGAGTACGTGTACGAAGTCACACTGCCATCCTACCATGTCTTCGATGTGCTTCAACTTCTTGTCATTACAGTTTAGCGATTACCTGAAGGCATTAAAAAATTAAGATAGGTGGAGGGTATGACTAGGGAACACATTTGATGAGTTTTAAAGTTTTTAACCTTATACTCACGTCAAAAACGGGCTACTTCCAATATAAATTTATGCACGTTATAATAACAGCAAGTTCCAGGAAAAGTTAAAAATTAAAAATAATTTTATTAAGCTACTCTAAATGTTTACCCGTTTGTCGATTTTGGTCTCTGTTTAGTTCGTTCAGTGATAGCTATTATTATTCCTGCTTGATGATATGTATTGGATTTCTAGCAAGCACCTCCAGTGACATTAGCTAGCTCGAGGACGAGATACCAAATAAGAAATTATACTCAAGGAGAAACATCCTACAGCTATAGAACGCCCTTTGTAGTATTATAGACGCACCATAAATTGAACCACGTAACAGAGAGGTAGCAGTAGACTACTGGATGTAATACGTACAGGTCATCACAATTGCTGATGTATTCGTATATGTGCAGACTGAAGACCAAGGCTGGGATTCGAGCACAGATATCCCGCTCAGTAGGCAGATGCGCTGACCACTACACTGCCCTGACACACTAACCCTGTCCAACTGCACGGACTTCCTAGCACGCCTCCCTCTTCAATCCAAATTCCCAATCACGCCTCAACCCGTATGGTAGCCGCTTCAGTCTGCACATATACATCGTAGACGTATGAGAACTGAATAGGTCTCTGGAACCATACAGCGCCATTTGGTCTAATAGCTGTTGCCACCTCTTTCAGCTATCGCCCTATGCTCCAGGCTTGAAGAGAGTGAGCTATTTTTCGTTTGCAGGATCGCGGCAGACTTCTCAATAGCCGCCCGCTATCTCGCGCTTATGGTCGCTCGACATCCGAGGCCGACACTTGTCAGCTGAATGTAATGTGGCTCTTTTTTGTCGACGTGAAACGCAAACGAATACGACTGGTCTTCCTTTGGCAACGGAACTGCGAACGCAGGCAAAAAAAAAGTACAAAAAATAAAAATAACGGTTAAAAAAGAGAAAGGAACGAGGCAGGTTGTAGTGCCGAGCACCCTGTAATTTTCAGAATAGTTGCTCGTAATATAATATACATTGGCGCGGACTTTTAGCAAGTGAACACACTGCCGCGGAGACAAGTTCTGACAGGCCTCTCGCTATTGAGCGAAATTTGAAATCTAAATCCCATTCTCTCGGCACACTGCTGCAAAATCCATTTCGTTTTAACTCCACGTCCAAATTGAATGTTTTGTAGTGCCGGCAGGAAGAGCAGAGGAGGTGAAGAAGAAGGAGGAGGAGGAGGAGACAGAGAGTATGGCTGGGGAGGAGAAGGCAGCAAACTGAAAGGGTGAGTTGGGGGAGGGGGAGAGGAACAGAGAGAGAGAGACAGAGAGAGGGAGGGAGAGAGAGGAGAGAGAGAGAGAGAGAGAGAGAGAGAGAGAGGTGCGCGAGCGAAGGCGGCGGGAGAGAGAGAGGGGAAAAGTGCTCTTGATAAGCGTGATTTAGCAGCCCCGGGGATATTGATTTTTACTTCCCCTCCCCACGAGTAGTAGAAGGCCCCCGCCCGCTCCCCCGCACCCCCTCCCCCCGCCGGCGCCCGCGGGCTGCCTCCCTCTCAGTTTTATATGTCTGTTTTCTTACTGTAATAGCTGGTGCGCGCGCCATGTTGGATTGTAAGGGGTGCGCAGCGCCTCTCCGCGCCGGCCGGGAGTGGGGAGCAAAGGGGTGCAGCGGCTGGGGCGCGTGCCCGCGGGGGGAACGGTGGGGGGAGGTGCGCGCGCTCGCACGCACACATGCGCACACACACTCACCCACACACCGGCTCCCCCGCGCCTCGCCGCCTGTTCCTCGGCCGGATCGTCTACACTAATTCCAGCCCTCGGCGCGGCGCCCGGAATAAGGTGCTAAAGTTAAATAAGGGTGGCCCGCGGCCGGCCGCGCCGCTTGGCCAGCCCTGGCTCGACCCTGCCCCCGCCGCCGCCGCCGCCCTCGGCGGCTGAGGGAAGTGTTCTCGCCCGCAGCCTTCCGGTTTTTATACAGCGCGCGGCCTCCGGCTGGTGTTACAGATTACGGAACACGGCGCGGCTCGGCGGCAACAGGCCACCCCGTGGCGCTGGCCGCCCGGCCACAGAGAGGCGGTTATTAACTCGACACCCCGGAGTCCCGGCTGCGCCGGGCCAGCACCTGTTACGCCCGCGCTGGCCCGCCACCGCCGACGCCCTCATTAAAGGGCGCTTAACAGATATCTGGCGGTCAGCCCCAGCGGCGCGACGCCGTTTCTGCGTACCGTTTTAAATTGGCAGCCGCTCGCAGCTGAACGCAGCTTTTTATTCTTTTTCCAGTCCGTTCAGCTCTCGGCACGTACTTTACGCCCACCGTTTTTGAGAACCGCATAATCCTCCCACAATGTATTTTTCGCTCTGGAACCAAAAGTATGCTGTAATGAAATTTTTAGACAGGTGAAAACTGTATGCCTGTCGGAGCTCTACCCAGGCATACCCGTTACAAAATCGACACCCTTGCTAGCTGAGCCATTCGAATGCGACTCACGAGCTAATTTAGTCCTTTTCGAAGAAAATTGACCTTTTTATTCTCTTTATCCACTGTCTGTCTCCTTGGCTGAGCGTAGATGGCTGTCACGCGGGTTCGATTCCCGGTACTGCTAACAATTTTTCCTTGATCAGATCCACTCAGTCACGTGTTGCCAATTGAGCAGCTGCTTGACCGAATAGTAGCTGCTCCACGGACTGTAAGGTCTGTAGCAGTAGGCTGACCACATGCGCCTTCATACCGCATCCGCATGACGCCGCAATTTGGAGGATGACAAGGCGGTCTGCAGACATCCCTTGAACCCTCACGACGTGGCGAGAAGCTCGTTATTAAGAAATCCACTTCGCACAGTTGCTTTAAAAAATTGCTTATGAATAGATTTCCAAACACTCGATGCTCCATCATCCGTCAATATGGTGATCATGGACTTACTGTGCAGCTCAAAATACGCTGAAGGAATTTTTTTTATGTTATTGGCTAGCCTCACACTCTTCTCCATATTTCCTTTTTCATGATTCGACATTTAGATCGTTCTGCTGAAACTGTCTTCAAGATTCTTTTAGCTGGAGGCACCAGCAGAATGGTCGAACAGTGCAGAAGACATTTGTACAAGAACATGAGGCAGCTTAACAACCTAGAATATTTACCCTCAGTGACAATCACCGCGAGAGCTCGCAGACTCAGCATAATAATTGGCAACCACAGATCGTTATCAAATATTTTTGCACCTTTACTGGCGACGCAAGTTGACTGGGTGTTACCAGTTATGATGGGGCCATAATTATGAGGTAATACATTTTTTGGTTGTACAGTGTGTCGATGGTCACAACATATGACTGGCGATGAAGCCTTAAGCGCTCCAAAATGAATGGCGATTTATAAACTACCGGGTAGTTATAATTAGAGTGCAACTACTTACTGGGTTCCAACGTGGGCTGTAATCATCGTATGACAGTGAAAGTTGGTAGATATAATTATGTGTTAATACGTAACCGATTTACGCTGGAAAAAATTAGTTCCAGTTTGTGTCACCACGTACAAATCTGTCGCTGTACGGCATCTCGTCGACACCTCCGGTGCTAACATTGAACAAACTGTGTAAGCAGTGGTTAATAATAAAATCAATATTACGCCTATCTCACTTGTTTACCCTTTTCTGCCCATGCCCCATTCCTAATCCATAACAAACGGAAAGATTTATAAACGTCTTTCTTGCCTTCACAGTGCCAGATTTGCACTTGGTGGTCAAAACTGGAACCAATTTTTTTCCCGGTGTAAATCAGTTCCGCACTAACGCATCAGAATTTCTACCAAGTTTCGCTGCCACACAATGACTACAGTTCACACTGAACCTCTGTGGGTAGCTGCACTTTAATTATAACCACCCAGTACTTTAAATACAGCAGCGTGAAGTGAAAATAAACAACATAAACAGTTCATTACCCTCCGTAACAAATGTACATCAACTGACGTCTCCAATCTCTACCAGCAAGATGAAAGGTTTAAAACCTTTGCCCGTGTACCTATTTTCCTAGCAGCCCGACTTAACTTTGGCTTTAGGAAAAATTAGAGACAAATTCTGCAAGAAATAGAGCAAGTCACCTTTTGTATATTTTTGCTTTATGCGTGCAATATCCCTCACTTCCCGTGCTATCTTCAGTGAGATTTTATTTATTATTGTATCCAGTATACTGCAATCACTTACTTTTTACTGCTAGTTTTATATCTTCATTATATTACACAGCCTGTAAAGGTTTCTTATGATGCAGTTTCGCTTCCTGTTGTTTTATTTTTGTTGAAATACCGATTTCCTCTTATGACTCTATTTTCAACCGTCACACATGCATTGCATTCATTTTGTTACAAAACACAAGGTTTCTGCCGTTACCTAACGGCGCATTTGATTGAAAGCGAAGAAAATATTTTCTTCGGCTAGTCTAAAATAAGGGAAACGATACTAAAGCTTCAGAAACAACTTTACGCTCCTCGCAAGTCAAGTTACATTTGGAGGTTGTACCACCGTTTCCCTAAAGACACCCATGTAATTTTTTTCACTTTTACTGGGGTTGCTGCATATGCGGTACACAGAGTTCTTCGCAAGTATTATGGCAGCGAGATGAAATTGTATTAGAATCATTTATAATGACGATATACCAATCATTGAAGAAAATCTTAGTCGGTCCTTTATATTTTGCAAATGTGCTTGATAGATTTTGCTCTCCGTTGGTGATGCACTATTTTTTTAATGGTCATATATTGACTGCAGTGTCAACGAGTAAGGAAAGTTGCTGTTGCCAAAATGTGCAATGCGTTAGACCTCATGTTTTAGGACGCGATGTTTTCCAGTTAGTAATGTTTTTTACTTATGTTCCGTTTATTGCTCAAATGTGGAACGCTTGGCAGAGAGGAATGTATGAGTGGGAACGATTCAGAAAGGCGTCAACAAAATCAAACTCAGCCACCGTCTCCGAAATGTTGGTAATTTAATTGACTATATCGAGATATTTACATCTTTTATGGCTCCCAACATGTTGTGTTCGTACACCTTCTGTGTAAGCAATATAGTACCACTATTAGGTTATTACCTGGATCTAAATGTAGACAAATTTTTATAGTGGTTTTAGTGTCTTTTGCGAACCTCAGACTTGAAACTAAGCGTTAAATCACGAATTCCGCAGTCAGTGTTTAAAATATCGATTTGTTCGGTAATGTAGGTTTCATGGTGCAGTTTCATAACTGGAGCTTCAGTTCAATAATGAGGGATCTTCCGTCCAATGTTGACACAATGAAATTTCCTATTTCTGGGCCGTTAATTTTTATTTAAATAGAAAAATACCCGAAAATCACATTGTTTCTGAACAATACGCTGCTTTTGCAAATGCGGTAGTGTACATTTTTCCTTGCGTTATTCGTTTACGCAGCATGCAGACATACTGTTCTGTAATACATTGAATAGAAATCTGAGGTTACAAGTTGAAAGAGCTTGGCAGTGTGTGTGGCGGTTCCTGATATTTCAAAGGGTAAAGCACAACTTATGCATTAAATGCGTATTTTTCTATTTAAAGTCAAACTAACATTGAATAGAAGATATTTTTAAGTAAAATTTGACGATTGTCGTCATCTAATGATTCTATAACTGGTCATATGCCAAAAAATAGTTCCTTTCTCAATCATCAGTCATACCGGGTATGAGGAACATGGGGACACAAAATTCTTGAATTACTGTAAGTTGATGCACTCGCATATAGCTGAAAAATCTGTTGTTTTAAAAACATCCTATCCGATTTAAAAGTTATTGAATTTCACAAATACTTTTATTGTTACTGCTGTAATGAGTTTAGAGTTAGTAGATAACAACCGGTTTTTCTTTTGCCAGATGTTGCTATATCGGAAAACGTTTATTTTGAAACTCTATAGGTTCTTTTATATGCCACTATCATTCTTGTTATTAATATCACAATTATATTGTCATTACTATTATTATTATTACCATCATCCCTGTTACCGCCATCAGTAGCTATAGCTGTAGTTGTACAAGTAATGCCAGAATTAACTTTGTCAGATCATTGTCGGTGTAATTACTCACACCGCTACTTCAGACACTCAAATCCTTTTAAGACTAGTTGTCGCACTGAAACTTATTTTATTAGGTAACAGTGGTGTAATAGATACTGTATGTGTGATTCCCTGACCCAGTGTGAAAGAGGGCTAGATCGCCCTAACCAGGTCGGGTTAAATAAATAAATGAAAAATAAATAGATAGTGCATAATATTTCACGAGATCTGTCGAGAAATTTCTCCCAGTTTCTACATTAAAATAATAACGGTTCTGTCAGGTAGTTTTATAAACTCCAAAATGTTTGTCGATGTCATTTGGTTAAGTTAATTAATAATAAACCAGTATTTTTCATCCAAATAAAATACATACTGAGGCAAGGAAACATTTGCAACTTTATAAAAAAGGATATCAACACTTCCAAGAATACAGTATTCATTCTATTCATTGAAACAGCCACTTACTGGTGGGAGTATGACATCCATATCTTCCTGTGATTGTATTGTCAGTGGAGGAAATCAGGTTTCTACTACGATCAGACAATTTTCAGCAATCTATTTTATTATTTCAGTTCACTACTTTATCGCTTTAGGACACAGGTTTATTTTTATTGCTTTGGCAGTCAGGTAAAGCTGTCCTCAACTCAAATGTTGACTGGAGTATCAGAATGATTTACTATCGGTGGTCCTACTGAAGGTGATAGGCCTATGACTTCCTCTTACCTTAAAACTAATTTACCCAGCCAGTTACAGCGTTACAGAGGGAGTTTTGCAGTGTAACCCTAGAGAAATCAAACATAATGTAATTTGTATGACACGAAGTACTGGAGATAATGCTATATATTGGTGGTGCTTTGTTCCGAACGTCAGCTTTGTAGGATCCGTTTGTAAATCGACATTTAGGCACAGGAAGATGCTGCTCCTACCTACTCGCACTCTATTCTAAATTTTGTGTTATTGTACTCGCACTGGAAAAATTCACTGAAAAAAAATGACAATTCTGGGTCAGATTGCAGGTATTATGTACGTCTATTTTTAGTTGATTCGTGGCGGTACGTGCCGGTACGCCGTACTGGTACCTCTGACGGATAAAGAGCGTTAAAATAGCGTTTTCAGACATCTAAATTTAAAAAAAAGGAAAAGCCACGCCCGGAACCGCTTTTTTACAAATCAAACACTGGGCGAACTAACATATTACATTTGTTATTAGACCCACATAGTGCTTACCAGCTTGATGAGTCACTTTACGCTGATCGCATTTATTAATTAGAAGTAATATATTTAACAACAGCATTTGCAAACAGCGAAAAATAAACAGGATTATTGCGTCAGTAGCATTGCAGTACTGTATTTAAATACATTATAATTGCTTGTACATACACAAAATTTATCGACTTTAGACAAAGCTAAATTGGTTCAGATGGTTCAAACGGCTCTGAGCACTATGGGACAACATCTGAGGTCATCATCAGTCGCCCTAAATTGGTTATAGTTACTCTTCACAATTATTCTGAAACAATTTCTCTCCATCTCACACTAAGATCAAAGGGCAAGTAATAATGTACATATCATATCAAAGTCTCATAGCTACTTTCCTTAGTGTCTGTTATTACTTTTGAACAAACAGAACATTTCATTAATAAAGGAAATAATTTCCTGTATGGGTCCACGATCATTGAGAATATTTTTGGACTAAAACCATCCAGAGCGCTTAATATATGTTTGAATTCATTATGTCGTTTTGGTCACTGCCAACATGAGATATGTAATTAAGATTAAAGGAACGTAAAGAACGAGAGCTATTTGTTGTAAATTGTCAAGCTAAAAAGCGAAAAGATAAAAAAGTTTTTAAAAAATCGCTCATCAAAAAATTTTTACTCACAATAACAGAGCTCCACAAACAATTTTGAAGTAACAGAGTGAACTTAGCCGTAATTGGTTTCTTGACATTTTTCGAGAACTGCTGGCGTGCCGTGTTCGCTGGGTCACAGCTCGCTTGACGTCTGCTAACCAGTAGAACTCTGGGCAGCAACCCACCTAACTCAGGGAGCTAGTACCAATTCTACATCTACATGGTTACTCTGCAACTCACTCTTAAGTGCCTGAGAGAGCGTTCATCGAACCATTTTCATACTACTTTTCTACCATTTCACTCTCGAATGGTGCGTGGGAAAAAGGAACACCTAAATCCTTCCGTTCGAGCTCTGATTTCTCTTATTTTGTTATGATGATCATTTCTCCCTACGTTGGTGGGTGTCAACAAAATATTTTCGCATTTGGAAGAGAAAGTTGGTGTAAGCAGGCTGTTTAAGTTTTTATGTTGGTAACGCCACGTAGCGCTCTATATGAAAATCATTGACTGTGCTGTGTGCAGTCTGTGGCTGCTTTCCATTGTTGGAAATTTTGCTATTGTACGAGGTGCATTCAAGTTCTAAGGCCTCCGATTTTTTTTCTCCGGACTGGAAAGAGATAGAAACATGCGCATTGTTTTAAAATGAGGCCGCATTCACTGTCAATACGTCCAAGAGATGGCAGCACCGTACGGCAGATGGAATTTTACCGCCAGCGGCGAGAATGAGAACTGTTTTAAATACTTAAAATGGCGACGTTTTCCTTACTTGAACAGCATGCAATCATTCGTTTTCTGAATTTGCGTGGTGTGAAACCAATCGAAATTCATTGACAGTTGGAGGAGACATGTGGTGATGGAGTTATGGATGTGTCAAAAGTGCGTTCGTGGGTGTGACAGTTTAATGAAGGCAGAACATCGTGTGACAACAAACCGAAACAACCTCGGGCTCGCACAAGCCGGTCTGACGACATGATCGAGAAAGTGGAGAGAATTGCTTTGGGGGAACGCCAAATGACTGTTGAACAGATCGCCTCCAGAGTTGGCATTTCTGTGGGTTCTGTGTACACAATCCTTCATGACGACCTGAAAATGCGAAAAGTGTCATCCAGGGGGGTACCACAAATGCTGACGGACGACCACATGGCTGCCCGTGTGGCATGTTGCCAAGCAATGTTGACGCGCAACGACAGCATGAATGGGACTTTCTTTTCGTCGGTTGTGACAATGGATGAGACGTGGATGCCATTTTTCAATCCAGAAACAAAGCGCCAGTCAGCTCAATGGAAGCACACAGATTCACCGCCACCAAAAAAATTTCGGGTAACTGCCAGTGCTGAAAAAATTATGGTGTCCATGTTCTGGGACACCAAGGGCGTAATCCTTACCCATTGCGTTTCAAAGGGCACCACGGTAACAAGTGCATCCTACGAAAATGTTTTGAAGAACAAATTCCTTCCTGCACTGCAACAAAAACGTCCGGGAAGGGCTGCGCGTGTGCTGTTTCACCAAGACAACGCACCCGCACATCGAGCTAACGTTACGCAACAGTTTCTTCGTGACAACAACTTTGAAGTGATTCCTCATACTCCCTACTCACCTGACCTGGCTCCTAGTGATGTTTGGCTTTTTCCAACAATGAAAGATACTCTCCGTGGCCGCACATTCACCAGCCGTGCTGCTATTGCCTCAGCGATTTTCCAGTGGTCAAAACAGACTCCTAAAGAAGCCTTCGCCGCTGCCATGGAATCATGGCGTCAGCGTTGTGAAAAATGTGTACGTCTGCAGGGCGATTACGTCGAGAAGTAACGCCAGTTTCATCGATTTCGGGTGAGTATTTAATTAGAAAAAGAATCGGAGACCTTAGAAATTGAATGCACCTCGTAGTGTTGGGCTGTTGGATGTGAACAGTGCGTAGCGTTGCACAGTTGGAGGTGAGACGCCAGCAATGGTGGATGTGGGGAGAGAGATGGCGGAATTTTGAGAGCGGACGATCTGGACGTGTGTCCATCAGAAAGAGTAAATTTGTAATACTGGAGATCATGAACTGATGCCTTTTGAACATTATTAAGGTTTATAGATTATTTGTTCTCTATCAGAATCTTTCATTTGCTAACTATGCCTATCAGTAGTTAGTGTCTTTTATAGTTAGAATCCTTTATTTAGTTGACAGTATTGGCGCTCGCTGTATTGCGGTAATTCGAGTAACGAAGACTTTTGTGACGTAAGTGATTCGTGAAACGTATAGATTATTGTTAGTCAGGGCCATTCTTTTGTAGGGATTATTCAAAGTTAGATTGCGTTGCGCTAAAAATATTGTGTGTCAGTTTAATGATGATCAGGGTAAGTAAAGAGAGAAATGTCTGAGTACGTTCAGTTTTGCTCATCTGTTAGAAAAACAAATAACGTAAGAGGTTTATCAGCACTGTAATTCATAAATTTTCCAAAGGGGACGTTTCAATAGATGTCGCCGCAAAGATAACCGCCTTTGTTTCAGAGACTGCCATCTCAACTCGCGTATCATATCAGTGACACTCTCACGCTATTGCTCGATAACACGAAACGAGCTGCCCTTCTTTGCATTTTTTCGACGTCCTCCGTCAATCCTACCTGGTAAGGATTCCATACCGCGCAGTAATATTCCAGCAGAGGACGGACAAGTGTAATGTAGGCTGTCTCTTTAGTGGGTTTGTCGCATCTTCTAAGTGTTCTGCCAACAAAGGATTCCATATCGCGCAGCAGTATTCCAGCAGAGGACGGACAAGTGTAATGTAGGCTGTCTCTTTAGTAGGCTTGTCGCATCTTCTAAGTGTTCTGCCAACAAAGCGCAGTCTTTGTTTGGCCTTCCCCACAATATAATTTACGTGGTCTTTCCGATTTAAGTTGCTCGTAATTGTAATTCCTAGGTATTTAGTCGGATTGACTGCCCTTAGATTTGTGCGATTTTCATATGCACTAAATTTATCGGATTTCTTTCAGCACTCATGTGGATGACCTCGCACTTTTCTTTGTTTAGTACTAATTGTCACTTATGCAGGGTCTCATGTATCGACTTGACACTTCGTATAAATGTGTTTTGTTCTCACTGTGCTTGATACTGGTCTGCTGCATACAACTCGACATGGACGTAACATAATTGAAGAAGACAAGTTGCTTAATAGTTGCCACCCATACCACACAGTTTTTGATAGTGAATTACATAAACATAGAACCTAGACCTTTTAGTTTTTGGCTCCTGAGCCTTTTGCGCAGTTCTCACCATAAACGAGTGTGCATTTCCTGATTTTTAAATTTCTGCTTCAGGCATCTGAAATAACTCGGTGCCTGCATGGCACATGTGTCGACTATTGGTCATTTTAAACGGACGCGAATTTTGAATTTCTCATCGTTTTTCAACGTGAGTTAAAGTATTAGTGTGATTGTTGCCACTTTTCTAATTTCCCTGCCATTTTAACTTAGGACTCATGAGCTGTGACCGTAGTGCCATTGCAAGTAACGTACTACTGGTGGGAACTGGAACTACTATCCTGCACTTTGGGTTAGGCAGTCGAGTTGGTAATACATATGCAACATCTCTGTACACTTATCCACTTATTTGTCACCAGCTGATGTATGGGACTCTGTGCTCGATGTCTCCATCTCTCCAGTGGGGCAAGTGAGTTGAGTGTCCTAATTTAATAAAAAAAAATTTTTTAATCATTTTTCAAATTTTACTACTCGCGCTTAAATATTGTACGTGGTGGGGGATTATGATTACTTTTCTCTAGCTATAATAATGAAATCCTACATGAAGCTATAATGCGATCACGTTATATCTTTGGTTCATAAACTATTGTCAAGAAAATTTTCTTCAGTATGAAATGCTAAAGAGATAAAACATTGTATTATTTCATAATTTGTGTTACTAAATGTCTTTCATAAAGTAGGTCCACTCCAAGCCTAAGTCGTCCGCGATTTCGGCTTATGAGATTTGAATAAGATCTCTAAAAATATTTGACCGGGCCGCTTATCAGGAAAATCACCGAAAGTCTTTAACGCAATGTCGAAAATTGCGGATCGCTTTTTCAGTTACTAAGTATGGTTAAATGTCAGTGAAAGAGGCTCAGAACTCTCCTACAAAAACCTTCTCTTTAGTAGATGCCACGTGTCTCATAATATTTTTAACGTTGGGATGTGACTGGGACTGCATAAATAATGTACACGACTTTGAATAACACTTCGCTTTCAGATTGTATTTTCTTCATACACTTACATTAATTCAGCAATGAACAGCAGTCAGAATCAAATCAGCAAAGGAATGTGATGTGAATGTAAATCAGAATGCAAATGCTAACGAAAAAGTCTATATTGTTTCGTCACTTACATGTCAACTATGACAAAACATTCTCATTACATTATGACGTAGTTTGTATTATGTCTCTACGATTTAGTTTCTCCGTGTTCTTGCATAATCTTAGCCACTGTGCTTGAACATGAGCTCTTAGTACTTATGTGTAACTAAGAAACCATTAAAACTCTTAAACTTTAGAAGAGAAGCGCCACACTGTCCACAGATGGCAGTGACAGTGGCAGATGGCAGTGGCGACTGCTATGGTCGCAGGGTCGAAACCTATCTCGGGCATAGATGTGTGTGACGTCCTTAGGTTAGTTAGGTTTAAGTAGTTCCAAATTCTAGGGGAATGATGACCGCCGATGTTAAGTACCATAGTGCTCAGAGCCATTTGAATTTTGAACCAGCAGCTGCCTGGCCTTTTCCGGCCTAGCACGGGACTGCACAGTGTGCTTCCCTGAACTAATGTGGCCCCATGTGCATGGACAGGTGGTGAACTTTGCGACTTGCGGTCTGGAGACGCTCCCCGTTGTCATGTTTGTTTAAATAAAGAACAATTGTTCCTAGCCTATTCCTCCTACATTATATAGCTTTTTAAACTTAGAGTGATGATTGCTTAAACTGCGAAGTCATGGAAGTGGAGGAAATTGTTTAAACTTAGCACAAATGATCTGGCAACTATGTATCACACGTCGCCATCTTGAATTTCCACCTGTAATTGTGGCGTCATACAGGCTACCCTGGTACCCCAAGGTCCGCCATAATGGATTCTGAGATCGTATAGGTTGGGTCAATGCTCACAGGTCACCATCTTGGATCACCATCCCGGTCTCCGACGTCATACAGACTGGTCCTGTATCCCAGCGTCCACCACCAGGGACTTTCAACCAATAGAATAACTGCCCATCTTGGATTTTTTAAATTTCCCACCATTTTACACCTAGAAAAATTGTCCTGCTTCCAGAGTGAGGTCATTGGAGTGACGGAAAAACTCGAAGTTTTTGGATGTCCCACCATATTTTGAACTTCCCACCATTATAAACACACAGCAATTCTCCTACGTCAGAGGATGGGATAAATCTAGCAACATTTCATGATATCGTTGATGATTTCAAAGGGGGTGGGGAGCGAGGAAACTTGACAACAACACAGAGTTGCCCAAAACCACCCTAGCTACGGTACTACGAGCATCTCGGAAATGCTAGAAAACCTCAACTGACAGACGCTTGAATATAGACTACAACTACCTTGTAAAAGCCTGCTAACAAAGTTTTAAGAATCAATATTAAGCGAGGAGCCTAGTAATATACCACAGGCCACTATGTATCACTCCCTTAGCGAATGTTAAGTGAAGATTAGACTAATTACTCCCGCCACGGATGTTCGAGTCCTCCCTCGGGCATGGGGGCGTGTGTGTGTTGCCCTTAGCGTAAGTTAGTTTAAGTTAGATTAAGTATTGTTTAAGCTTAGGGACCGCTGACCTCAGTAGTTAGGTCCCGTAGGAACTTAACACAAATTTCCAAATTTTAGACTAATTACTGCGTGCATGGAAGCATTTTAGCACTCATTCTGCCGCACTCCCTGTGAAAATGGAACAGGAAGAAAACCTAACACGTCGTATAAATGGAAGTATCTTCTTGCTTCTACTACATAGCGGTTTGCAAAGCATGGATGCAGACTTACGTGTAAATTCATTCGTCACAGTCTTATAGCGAAACATACCCATTAAATTACGAATTACTATAAACTGGACTGCTATTTCATCACGCCAATATTTGTCTTTGTGTAGCTAAATGGTTAAAGAAAGTTTCGTTCGCCAGTACGAGCTGCTTGAATGGAAATCTTTAACTGACTATTAGTTCCCATCACACAGACCATTATCAGGTCCACGTACAATTAAGTCATTGTAGATAACGTAATTTAATATAATTTGAGTGATTCTCTTACAGCAATGTACACTACTGAAATGCAAGAAACACTATCTTTGAGAAATTAATAGTGCAAACTTTCTCATATAATATTGCTTCCAAAATGCGTGTGTGTTAGCACCATTACTTATATTTCTTGCTTCAGCTGTGTGTTTGAGTATGAACGAAACCACTCAGATTAAGTTTCAAATGTGTGTGAATTCCTAAAGAACAAACTGCTTAGGTCATCGGTCCCCAGACTTACACACTACTTAAATTAACTTAAGCTAACTTATGCTGAGAACAACACGCACACCCATGGCCGAGGGAGGACTCGAACCTCCGGCGGGAGGGGCCGCGCAGTCCGTGACGTGACGCCTCAAACCGCGCGGCCGCTCCGCGCTGCTACGTTTCATTAATGACATCTACAGTAAGTTAAGTAAATCGGTTTTAATTTTCAGGGATCTAATGATAATCTGATCTGAGTAATAGAAACTCGTTCTACCTAAAAAGTTTTGACGTGGAAACGTCTATACGTTCATTACAGTGATGGGCGGTCAAACTTTCTTGTGTGATAAGACACCGTCATATTTGAAAAGCTAATAATTATGAGACTAATAACGAAAGTTAACAAATTTCAACTTTTTTCTGCATCTGGTTTGTAAATGAGTGGATTTACATAATTTTGGGGAGCTGAATACACTGGTAAAATCTGTTTTTCTCTATGACGTCACATTTCCTAGATGCACAGCAGAATAAAAAAATGGTAATAGCGAAAATTGACACAATTAAGTCAAACAAAAATACATATTCAGAACGCTTGAAATCAATACTATTTTGTATTTGTATATGAGCATGATGCCAATAAAACGTCCAAATTAGTTCAAAAGATATTTTCACTTTTAATCGTCTTTGGGTTTTGAAAAATGCGACAACGAAGCTTTTCTTTTGCTTGCCATTTCATGACTCTGCCTAACAAGACCCCAGCAGTAGTCACCCAACATCGAAGGTTCCAATGGCCTTGGTAACGGTGTTCCATGGTAAGAATGTCTTGGTGACAGCGTCTACCAAGCTCATCGCTTACGGCTCCCAAACTTTCCGGAAAGAAATCAAGGTAAGAACGTAAAAAGTGGATTTTAAGAGACATTCTATACCCCATGTTCTTATAGTTGTCCAATAGATCATTCAAAATGGTAACATTGTTCTTGTCTCTTCTGTTACCCAAAAAGCCCTTCACAATTGCTTTAAAAGGTGACCAAGCAGCTAACTGGATATCTGTGAGTTTGGTATCAAAGGTTGGATCTTTAAGAAATCTTCTTATTTGTGGTCCAACAAATACACCCTCTTTCAGCTTTACCTCACTTAATTTGGGAAACTTTTTTTAAGTGATTGAAGGCCTCACCTTCTTTATCCAGAGCTTTTACAAAGTTCTTGATAAGGTCCAACTTGATATGAAGGGGAGGAGAAATGATTTTATCGGACTCAACCTGAGTGGAATGGTTCACATTTACGTTTCCTTGACTATATAGTGGTTCTTGGTGTCACGGCTGTCCCAAAGGCTCAAAAAGCAGAATTATTTCGTGAATCCAGCCTGTAAACCTGTAAGGAGTGCAACAATTTTTAAATCACAGCAAAGTTGTCATTTATGATCCTTATATTTGATAGCCTCTAGCAGCAAAGCCAAGGTTTCATAAGTTTCTTTCATGTCTACTGCGTAAGCCAAAGGTACCGTTGGAAATGCATTGCCATTGTGCAGTAATACTGATTTCAAGTTGGTTTTACTGTCAATAAATAGTCGGCACTCTTGTGGATTATGTTGTACACCTAGCTGCATCATCAGGCCATTGACATCTCTACATACACACATTGAATTCTGCATATCGAAAAATTGAGCGAAAGAAGCATCTGAAACAGGAAATTTTTGTCCCTGAAGCTAGAAGGTTCCGTTGCTACAGTCTCGACACCAAGAGCTCAGCTTGCTTTTTCGAAAGTTTTAGACTGCGAACGAAAATGTTCAGTTCCTTTCGATTAAAGAGCAGAGGCGAAGTGTCATGATACTGATGGCAGTACTGTTCTATATGTTCAATATTTTCTGATTCACTTGACATGGCGTCTGGTTCAGTGGCTTTCAAGCTACAGACAAGAACAGGCAGCCCCTCGTCATGGGGCACAGGCAAATGCACTGAAGATACATTTGATACTTTATTTTATGTCTAGTTTTGCTTGAATGTCCCGAAATATTTGTAAGACAGAAGTAACAGTCTAAATAGTGGTCATTAGGCTCACACCACACCATAGAAACAGCGAATGGCATAGCTCGGCGTCTTCCTTTCAACCACTCAGTTAAGTTTGTAGTACAGGTTATGCAGGCAATATCAGGTTCAAAATTTTCATCTTGATCACCAGCAGGACAATCAAAATCCAATTTATATGTCTTCTTAACCAAATCAGTGATTGATTTTCTTTGGGCTTTTGGAGTGAATTTCCCACACGCATAACAAAAGTTGCTGGGGTGGTTTAGGCAGCAACGAGATTTACTAGTTGCCATTTTTCTTAGTGTAAGTTGTAAACACATAACGTTTGCACTATCTGTCACAGAAAAACATTCACTGATGATCTCTTTCTCACCACTGGATTACTACACCAACCATTTACTGACGATTTGTAGAGCTTCTAGCTCTCTTCTACAAATCAAAATCAAACAATTAAACATCAAAACAGAAGAACAGCAAAAAGCGAAATATTGAATACGAAAAATAAAAAACCTTTAAAAACTCAAAAATGGTACGTGCTAGAACATTTTGAAAGGTATATTCGGATTCTACACACCAAAATACCTATTAGTTGATGTATCACATCACATATGCAAAATGGCTGTTGACTAGTGTAATTCGTAAATAATGAATAAGACATAAGTTAAAATGGGTATCGAATATTCTTAATAGAAGCAATATGTCACAAAATATACAGCCTGGGTAGAAGGAACATGTGGAAGTTCCAGCATGACATTTTGCTGACATGGCAAAGTGTCACCCACTTCGGAATAACTTGCTATTGGCCAAAAAAGGCACCACTATACAGGGCATCAGGAGCGTTTTCTTTGCTGTTTCGGCGGATATTTGCAGCTTCGTTACGCAAAGTGTAACTGGAGACAGGCCAGATAAATACTGATCCCCACGTTCTTCACGCGAGGCCCGGCGTCGATGAGAAGTGGAGGTTTGTTTCTCGTTACAAACAAAATGATTTTAAAATCGGGATTTTACGTGCACATTCCTCAGAGCGGTCCCAAATTAGTCTAGTGGGATATTGGTTTTATCGACATGTATCTGCAGGGAAGGTAAAACACGGAGAATAACCAGCACTCCAGCAGCAACGTCACTGCTCTGACCCACACTGACTGCTACCGCCATGAGGCAGCGCTGCTCAGACGCTGCTGGAGTACTAGGCTATTCTTCGGGTTTTAATGTCCCTCTTAATACGTATTGACGAAATGAGTATCTCACTACACTAACAAGGGACCGATCTGTTGACCAGGCACGTAACATTCCGATTTAAAATTATTTTCTTTGCAATGGGAAACAAAGCAATGCTATCCGTGGAAACTGCTGCTTGCATGAGAGACGTAATGAGCAGTAACGAGCAGTAGCACAAACAGAACTGTAAGTGTCTATGGAAACACCAGAGAAAATGTGGCTAATGAACCATAGGAGAGGCACCCGGTATACAGGAGCATGAAAATTCTTTTACTGTAATTCGCTAAAACAGTTGAGGCAGAAGCTCGTTTGTATCAGCAGAGAAGGCTGGAGATGACCAGACCGTAAGAACGTGAGAAATTTGTTGTCTAGTATTGATAAAAGTTTATTAAAAAGACTTAGTTACAGACCGGTGGTTAGTGTGGTCACGCGTGTGAGGCAGAACTAATTTTTGAATGATTTAAGAATTTTAAGAGTAAACGATACGTTGTGCAACGCACCGTTTGTAGTGTTTACGATGCTATGATCAAAAACCACAGAAATTAATAACAGGCATTCCTTGAAAGCAGTCAAGGATTTCTTCCGATTATACCAATGACAGCGCCACTTCTATATGAGTGCTTCCACTGAAACGGAGTGACGTCTTTGGAAGAAGCAAAGTGAGTGGTTGACAGAGAACACTCATGAGATGTGACCCACGTGCACATTTCCAACAAAAATTCTCGCTTATACGGGTACTCAGTCACCACCAGATACTGGGGCAAAACACAAAGGGAGTGCTGTAAATGGCTGAGTCCATAACAGATTGATCAAACCTATACGTGTCTGTCACTCAGTATTTGTTTTGACTGTGACGTCATAGTACCACTGTACGCGTATGTGCTTAATTACTAAGAATTAGGTTGTTGCCGAGCGGTTCTAGGCACTTCAGTCCGAAACCGCGCAGCTGCTGCGGTCGCAGGTTCGAATCCTGCCTCGTGCGTGGATGTGTGTGATGTCCTTAGGTTAGTTAGGTTTAAGTAGTTCTAAGTTCTAGAAGACTGATGACCTCAGATGTTAAGTTCCATAGTGCTCAGAACCATTTTTTTTTTTTTACTAAGAATTAGCTTTGTGTAGTTAAACATTGAGGTGGCAAGAGTCATAGGATAGCGATGTAAGGAAGCACACAGGGCGGTAGTATCGCGTACATAAGGTATAAAGGGGTTTCGATAGACGGAGCTGTCATTTGTACTCAGGTGGTTCATGCGAAAAGATTTCCGACATGATTATGGATGAACGACGGAAATTAACAGACTTTAGACGGGAATGTCAGTTGGAGCTAGACGCATGAGACATTCCATTTCGGTAATCGACAGGAAATTCAATATTCCGAGACCCACAATGTCAAGAGTGTGCCGAGAATGCCAAATTTCAGGCGTTGCCTCTCACCACGGACAACACAGTGGCCGACGGCCTTCACTTAACGACCGCGAGCAGCGGCGTTTGCGTAGAGTTGTCAGTGCTAACAGACAAGCAACGACATCAGAAATCAATGTGGGACGTACGACGAACATATTCGTTAGGACAGTGCGGCGAAATTTGGCGTTAATGGGTCATGGTAGCGGACGACAGACGCAAGTATCTTTGCAGACAGCTCCACATCGCTTGCAGTCCCTCAGCTGGGCTGATGACGATGTCGGTTAGACCCCAGAAGACTGGGAAACCGCGGTTGGTCAGGTAAGTCTTGATTTCAATTGGTAAGAGGTGATGGCAGGGTCCGAGTATGGTGCAGACCCCACGAAGCCGCTGAACCTATCATTCGCTGTAAATGGTTACGTTCGGCTAGCTGGAGACCATTTGCAGCCATTCACGAACCTCGTGATCCGAAACAATGATGGAATTTTTATGGATCACTCAATTGTTGGCGATTGGTCTGAAGAACATTCTGAAAAATTCGAGCGAATTATTTGACTATCCAGATAGCCCGACATGAATCCCATCGCACATTTATGGAACGTGACCGAGAGCTCAGTTCGTGCACAAAATACTGGACGGGCAATACTTTCGCAACTGTGGACGACTATAGAGGCAGCATGGCTCAGTATTTCTGCAGAGTACTTCCAAAGACTTGTTAAGTCCATGCCACGTCGAATCGCTGCACTACAAACGGCAAAAGAAGATCCGACACGATATTAGAAGGTATCCCATGACGTTTTTCACGCAGTGTAAGTCGGTGTAGCGTGAAAATAGGACATTAATCCTCCTTTCATTGTGAAGAGCTTGCAGAGCAGTATAGAACCTCGGCAGGGATATTAAAAATATTCGCCAGAATATAAGTGAAAATCGGAATTAATTTAAAAGTTACAAAATAACGAAATGTGTGTCTCATATGACTCGTAAATATTCCCGTAATGATAGAATATGCAAGTCAGAAGGAATCTCACGTCGAGAGGATTCCAAAAAGCGTAAAATACCCAGTGTCGAGCGAATGCTAGAGCTACGGCAGCGTCGGAAGGAAATGAAAAAAGGCGGAAAGCGCTTAAGTAGCTGGCACGTCGGCAAACAGGGCAGCGAGAGACCGAAAGTGTCCGAACCATGTGCATGAATCGTTGGAAGGCAATAAAGAAAGCAGTGATAATGCAGACATAGATGGCAGCGCGACAGCGTCAGACTGGTATGTATCGCGACGCCAAATACTATCATGGTGTCAACCGACGCTGTATACAATAAAATTGTGAGTTGTTTCGCCTGTAACCGTAATACTACTCTGTGTAACCATTGTGTTAAGGAGATTGATAATTAAATCACATATTAATACGAAACAGATGTTAAGATTACATACCGACGTTTTCTCGACAAATCTAAGGCGCAGTTCCCCGGATATTTTATTCAAGCAGCAGTCTATCGTGGTTATCATGACTTTGTAAGTAGGCTGTTTAGGTTTTTATGTTGGTAACGCCACGTAGCGCTCTATATGAAAATCACTGTCTGTGCTGTGTGAAGTCTGTGGCTGGTTTGCATTGTTGGAATATTTGTTATTGTAGTGTTGGGCAGTTGGATGTGAACAGCGCGTAGCGTTGCGCAGTTGGAGGTGAGCAGCTAGCAGTGGTGGATGTGGGGAGAGAGATGGCAGAGTATTGAGAGCGGACGATCTGAACGTGTTTCCATCAGAAAGAGTAAATTTGTAAGACTGGATATCATGAACGGCTATATATTATGACTTTTGAACACTATTAAGGTAAATACATTGTTTGTTCTCTATCAAAATCTTTCTTTTGCTAACTACGCCTATCAGTAGTTAGTGCCTTCAGTAGCTAGAATGTTTTATTTAGCTAGTATTATTGGCGCTCGCTGTATTGCAGTAACGAAGATTTTTGTGAGGTAAGTGATTCATGAAAGGTATAGGTTATTGTTAGTCAAGGCTATTCTTTTGTAGGGATTATTGAAAGTCAGATTGCTTTCACTAAAAATATTGTGTGTCAGTTTAGTAATGATCAGAATAAGTCAAGAGAGAAATATCTGAGTACGTTCAGTTCTGCTCAGCTGTTTGAAAATCATATAACGTAAGGGATTTACCAGCACTGTCATTTTATAAATTTTTCTAAGGGGAGGTTTCATAGAAGACTTTTCCAAATATCTGCTAGCTCTGGGCCATCACATACATAAAATTTGCTTCTTGAGATACACTGGTAATTAATAGAAAACATCGAAACTGCCTATAGACTATGTATCTTCGTATTTTAAAATGTTCAACTGACGATACGCACATTCTTATGATGCTGGCTGTATGTACGTAACATTTATAGTGATATAAGAAAAATACCACTCATAAAACTAGCATCTTACCTTTATTTAATTATGATGGTTAACATTTGCATCTCCCTATGATTAAAATACCGCGATAATTATTATGTTCTGTTTGTATTGACTTTCTGGATGCTGTTGTACTTTAACGACGAATGAAATAACTATCCTTTTCAGACAATTTTCTGTTCGTCAGAGTCCCGGATTTGAAACAGATTACCTGTATGTACTGAACAGACAAGCAAATGTGAGGTTTCTGCTGGGCTCTCGACTCTCCGCCGTGCATAAATTACAAAGTTTCGCCCTCTCCCTGAGTTTGACAGCTACAGGAGTCTTTTGCGCCTCTGAATGTGCGCGTTGCCCAGCAGCGGCTGTAGTTTATGAGCCAATTAGTTCTTTCAGCTCCTCCTGCAGCGCTATGTTGTCGTCAAGCATGTGAGAATATCGCTGACTTTCATTCCCAGGAGTCTCGCAAGATATTTTTTTCTTCTTTATCTACTCACTATCAAGGCTACTTGCTATAATGTTTGTTGTACACCTGCAATGCGTGGCTATTAGTATGTTTTACATTTTCCTTCACTTTACTTACTCATTTTTATGTTAATTTACATACTGGTAATTACCATAAACATCCATGCAGCATAAAATCAAGCAGCGGAGTTGTTTCCCCGTTTTCTTTGTTCCTACCTCTCCCCCCCCCCCCCCCCCCCCTCTTCTCCGCTCGCCATGCCCCTACTCTCTCCCTCTCTCTTTCTCTCTCTCTCTCTCTTATCTCTGGATGTGTATATGTATGTGTGTGTGTGTGTGTGTGTGTGTGTGTGTGTGTGTGTGTGCTTTTCCCAAAACTGATCAGTTTCAATGAACATTCCCCTCCAGTTTCACAATGCAAGCATATTTCTGCAGACCAGAAAACTTTTATGTCGATTTCTCAGTATCATTGTACGAAGTGGGGGACGATGTAGCAGCACACGAGCATTGACGAATGCATGCAACTACCCGCTGTTTCCAGTGAAACAAGAAGTAAAAACAGAAAATAGTAGGGCGTAACCAGTCGCTGATGTTTAGGGCACAAAACAAACTTTCTAAATAACAGAATAACTAAGAATTCATGTTGTTCAATCAATGATTTTAGAACACGTAACGACATTGGATGCGTATTACCTAAACTTCGAATTTTTTTTTGGCACTGTTTCCATCGTTTTAACAGTGTAACATATATTCAGAAATACAGGCTTCACAAGTATAATTGTGTGTTAAGTCTAGCATTACGTAACACAACACGTTATGTTTGTCACTTGAAGTGTTGAATTAAAAAGGTGTTTCAGCCTTCACTAATTATAACAACACATAGACACTTCATGACATTAAAAGATATTACATGCGACTCTTAGTGCATCGTATGTGACATAACGCCTACTGAGCGGCAGAAGGACGCAACAAATGTTTGTAGTGAAGTTAGATATATTCTAGTACGTAGTATGTAGTAAGGCAATAATGTCATCATCTTCACTATCAGTTCATGATTTTCCCCTCTGCAGTTTCTCTGGTCCGGTATGCAAGTGTTCGCTACCTCCTCCGGGCTTCATAGATCTCCTGTTCCTGAACGTCTTTTCGCTGAAATCCACTCTGATCCACGTCTGATTTCGTCGTATTCATCCAAACTCCCTTGGGCCTCCTGCGTGGCCTTTCTCCTTGAACATTTATTTCAAAATATTTTCTGGCGGGTCTTTCCTCGTCCATTTTCATAATGTCTCCATACCCTACAGGCTGCGTTTCTTTATTACGCTAGTAACAGGGACATCGATGACGACCATCGTTCCTTTTACCCCACTTTAGATCTTGTTCTCTCTAGCAGCTTGGTTTGTAGTTCTTATGAATCTGATTTCTGTAGCTTGACTTCTGCTGTAGTCTTTCTTCAGTAGAGCACATGTCTCTGAACGTAAGAAAGAATTGGCACGAAAATGTGGTACATTGCTGCTTTTGCTTATTGTGGTATTAAGGTTTCTGATTTGACTGCAAGAATTGGTTGCTTTCTGTGTCCTGCTAAGTATTTTCTGGTTGCTAGTGTGCAGCAGTGATTCGAACTAACAATTCGAGCTAATGAAGGAAAATTATATTGTTCAGAAGGAGTAATAAAATTAGTGCCAAGTAATTACTTACAGATGTGAAATATGCCTCACTCGTGGCTTTTGTACGTTCCACCCTTACATATTGTTACTGCTTGCAGGGCTCCTGCCACGTGAACTGCAAAGGGGAGGTACAAGTGTAGCTATGAATCACAGTGTGGAAAACCGACTTCGAAAGTTTTGATGTGCTGCTGACCTGGCGCTTTCAGAATTACAAGGTCCAAAATTAACACAGCTAGACTGCATTATAAAACATGCACGAGTCCACATCTCTTATTTGATCACATTTACTGGAACATTATGAGTCTGAAGTTGTACATTGCGTCTTATTGAAACTCTCCACCTTCACACTATTGCTCTCAACTTTCTCATAAGGAAGTAACACTTTTGCTTTGTAATTTATGTAAACACAAAATAAAAAGCTGCTTTGAATCATTTGAGATAAATGCGTTGATTAACTGAGTCGGGGACTATTTGCGATGCCAGGATGACGCATGTTTGGTTTGTGTCATTTTACTCCCATCTAGGAAAATTGTCTTCACCTCATTTCTTCCCACTCATCCTCATCGCACTTGTTTTAGCCCTACCTGAAGTTCTTTTTCCCGTACCGAACAACATTTGGTTGCCCGAAACAGTACTCATATGGGTATCTAATCTATTACCTACCAAGTAATATGTCACATCCCATTTTGTCCCGATGACGGCGACGATGCGTTCGGCATAAATCCCACGATTCATAGAAAACATGTAGAGCCATCTAGAGCCGTAACTGTCCAACCACCACCCGAAACCCATAGACAGTGTTTCTCCATGACGCGTCATGTATGCTCAGCAGTATGTGAGTTTGGATTACCTGCAGGCCCCACTAGAGCCCACATGTCCGTGGGAAGTTCGTATTAACTAACTAAAGCGATTCAAGAGCGATGGTGTGATGCATTGTGTCGTTGGAAGTATAGGTTGCATGCTGTATGTTGCAGACGAACAAAGGGGTGCTCATGCTCGCGTAGTAGGTTCAGCCATTAGAGACACTGAGAGACGTACTGGAGACCTACATCTGTCTCTATACTCCACAACCTACCTTACAGCATGAGGCGGCGGCCCCCTTTCGTGTCAAAGCACCTCGCAGTCTCCCGTTCCCATTGCAGTCGTGGTTTGGGCGTGGGAGAACGGTTGATGGTAAGCCTCCGTAAGAGCTCGAGTCTCATTATTTTTGCCTTATGGTCCCTTGTAAGTATATGGAAGCAGTGTGTGCTTGAGTTGTATAGGACGTACGCTCTCAGAAGTTTACCAGTAAATCACTCCGTGATGAAGGTGTAACCCCCTCGCACTTCTCTGACAATTAAAGACACGTTAGTTAATATTCTGTGATTTTCAGTAAAGCATCAGTTCAGAAGAATTTGTACCGAAAGAATGCAGATACGTGTATTACTGCAAGTTTTAATGCCAACGAAACATTTCGGCTAACGGTCGTTAACGATAATATTATTAATTGTAAATTTGAAATTTAGCGAAATTGTACTTGCGTAATGAAATACCAAGGTCGCCAGTCCGCTAGAGGGCACAGGTTATGAAACTGGCTATGCTGGATTAAAATTTGAATTTACGTAACACGTACTGAAATTCATGTAGGCGAAAATGTAAAAAGAGTATAAAATGTTTGAAAGTTAATTATTGTGACACTGAACATTTTCCAATCATTCAAAGTCGAAAGAAATTCACTAGTTGCAACACGTAACGCGAGAATGAAAGAGAAACGTAACCTCACAGTAATGTTCACTGTCTTCATGCTTCCCTAACCGTTTCTTTCTAACAAACTACACTCGTTACCAGAAACATATCAACTGAGCACTGACAGTGCCACAATTAGCAGCAAACAGAACGGGCAACGCCCAAAGTTACACAAAATATAAATAAATACATAAAATTATATAATGCTGTTGAATTATGTTATGCACTGTTACTTTGCCAGATAAATCACTTTTGATTCTTAAAAACTCTCTGCGCTCAAAATGAATGTAGTTAAATTTGCAAATCTTAAAAGCTTTTTTTTCATTAAAATAGCAAAATTTAAGATTTTTTTCTGGGGTGATCGATATTTTTAGATTATACTTTATGTCTGTTTCAATAATGTGACACTCGGTTATTACAGTGACAGGAATTGGATCCTACTGCTTGTAGTAATGGCGTATGAAATTTATTAACACTGTGTAATTAAAGCCGACAAAAAACTGTAAATTTCTGTAACTGATTCTACTACCCTGGCAAGTCTTTTATGCTTCTAAACGTCTGAAATGACACAGCCTTACGTTGAGATGGAGCTGTTGTAGGCGCGACGTAATTATGTGACGACAACAGTTATCAGACAAAAGGCTCTCCCGCCACTTACGACCAGAATTTAATATATTTGGCCACACAGTATTATTCTTCCATTAACACTCTTCTCAAATTAATAATGTACTGTGGCCCACTCCACTGGCTACTCGTGAGCTTCACTGTGTCTTGCCTTACCAAGAAGTTCACACTATACAGTGTTCACTTATTGTGTTTCACTGTTACCAGTATCAGACCTCATACGCTGTTAATTTGCGTCTGTTTGTCTGTGCGCTCTCTCATGTACCAACGATGTTACTACAATACGACGATATCTTTGGTTAAAGATTGTTGTTACTCATTGCAAATACGCTGACTTTACCAGCGTATCTACTGCTTTACTTATAACATCGTTGTTAAATAGAAAAAGTTTAGTTTACAGTCCTTCAAGTCCAAGGGCTGAGCATAAACCTTCCGTTTGAGGACGTCGCTGCGCCGTATATGCAAGCAGAGCGACTCCGATGCGGGTATATTAGCACCGACATATAGGCAAGGGATTAGTGTGGCATTCGTGAGTTTCAGACGTGCGGTTGGTAAATGAGGAAACGTAAACTATGGCAACCTTATTATCAAATGCGTCCAAATAGGACGAACGCGATGTTATTCATTTCTTGGCTGCAGAAGGACAAAAGCCGTTAAACATTCCTCGTAGAATGAAAAATGTGTACGGGGTAGCATGGCTGTCGAAAACCACCGTTATAGAATTAGTCTGTTGCTTCATGATAACGCGCGTCCCCATATCGCAAATACCGTATCGCAGAACTTATGCCAACTCAAGTTGGAAACACTCGAACAGCCGCCATAAGGTCTTGGTCTCTCTTTATGCGATTTCACGCTTTGAAGGGTCGACGATTCTTGTCGGACGAGGATGTGCAGCAAGCAGTTACCGACTTCTTCAGGCAACAGGGTGCGGCGTTTTACCAAATGGGTATCTTAAACATGTTGCACCGGTGGGATGTTTGCCTCGGTGCTCTAGGTTGTTTCGCCTGACTGTCATGCCGATTTTAGACTATGTGGCCTTCGAGCGGAAACTTTTTGATCACCCACTATCATTAGGAGAGCCAAGAAAATAATAAAACATGGAGGATGCCCATAAATTATCTTTACAGCTTAATAATTTAATACATTTAAAACCATACTAGAAACAAACAAATGGCTTTCAACATGTGATAAGATAATTCATACAGTTTTGTTTCCTCTTTCGTAAACATCATGCGTGCACCTTTAGTGGCATGGGCAGTGACTGGTCAGAATTCCATTTCTCTTCACGCACTTTTCAAGATTTCCATGGTGACATGCACTGCGAATGTGCGCCTTCGAGATCTGTAGGTCAGTAACCTTGGTTCGGTGCACCAGATCCCTTACAAAACCCCACAGGAAGAAGTCTAGCGGTGTGAGATCAGCGGATCGTGGCGGCCATCGAACTGGACCATTTCGTTCAATCCACATATACGGAAACTTTTCATTTAGATACTGACGGACATTTAAGGACAAGTGGGGTGGTGCCCCATCCTGCTGGAATAAGACATCTGGTTGCAGGTGTTCTAATTGTAACATAACAAACTCTTGTGACATTTCCAGGTAAACGCCACCGTTGAAGGCAGACTCGGCGAAAAAGAGTGGACCAGTGATACAGTTGTACATCAGTCAGCACCAAACAATGAACCTGCGACTATCTCTTTCCATTTCACGTATAACACGAGGATGCTGTGAATAGCATATAAGAATTTTATGACAGTTCAGTTTCCCGGATACACGAAACGTTGCCTCATAGAGAAACAAATCTTTGTTTGCGTCAGTCTTCCCTAGCGTATCCACTGCAAACTGTTCACTCTGAGGTTTGTCCATAAGCTTTAATGCCTGAAGCAGCTGCAACTTACAGTAATATAGCCGTAAAGTCTTATGTAAGACATTGTGCACTGTTGATCGTCTCGTTTCCAGCTCTCTGGCCGCAGTACACATCGATATTGTCGGACTCCTTGCAAACACCTGTCGTACCTTGTCCACTTTTGCGTCTGAAACAGATGGGCGACCCGCCCCCTTCTTAACGGCAACGCTACCTGTTTCCAAAAATGACGTCTGCATGAACCAGGCCACACGCTGAGCTTTCTCCTGTGGCGCCTTCATTTTATCAGATATTCAAGTCTGGTTTTGTTTCGAAATTGCATCACCTCGAGGGTGAAAAGACTTTATGAGTTATCTCATTACATGTTGAAAACCATTTGTTAATATCTAGTATAGTTTTAAAATTATTAAAGTCTTAAGTTATAAAGATGATTGCGGACACTGTGTGTATGTACATTTATTTTTTGAAAATAGAATCGAAAATGCAAAAAGAAATAATGTGATAATTATCAAACAGTGTGTCGTAATGTTATACAGTGTCTTTCACCGAGCTTGGACAAGCATCTCCCACTTTCGTCCTTATTAAACGAACTCGTGACGAAACGCGCGGGTCTGTTTTCGATCTCCTCATTTTCCCCTATCAATCATATCTGTTAAAGTTCCCAGACGAAGTAACAGTATTCAGATATCATTCAAAAGAGGATTTTGCAAACTATACCCTTCGTGGGTCAACTACAACTACTGGCACTTGCTTTACCTATTATTGCTTAATGTAGTAGTTCCCTTTAAATCGCCCCGTAACCCTAGATGTTTCCAGTGACTGTTCTTCAGTCGTATAGTTAAACAACAAAGAGGTTTTTCACCTTTTTACGTCCCTTCGTTGCATTTCTCTGTATAATCCCTCCACGAAGCAGATCTTCCTGCATTTCGCTTCAGTTTTCTTGCATTGCGATTTCTCTACAAGGGGCAGTGAAATGAAAATAAGACAAATGGAAAAAAAGTATATAAAGTGTTTATTGTATCAAACGCAATCGCCGCAACTGTTAACACATTTATCCCATAGTGTGACAAGGCGGTCAATGCCTTCATGGAAAAATATTTACGGTTGTCTAGGGAACGATGTTTCTACCAAGGCATGCACCTTAGTGGAAACAACTTTGGAAACACGTGGGCCGGCATTTGGTTAGCACGTTGTTTCTAGTACGCTGCAGAAGTTTTGCTAGGAAGCCCTTGCACATCACCCGTGCAGTCTCAATCTCTCCCCGTGCGATTTTAATACGTTTGGAGCCCTGAAGAAATGCATTCGTGGTCGTTGAATTTTTTCCGGATGAACAGGTGAACGCCTGGGTGCGATCACAGTTCCATAGGCAACTGAAAACATTTTGAGCCGAGCCACTACCTCTTCCTACCTCCTCAGGTCGCATCGTGAGGCTGAGTGCACCCCGTTTCAGTGCTCCCACCGAGGAAAATACCCTGGACCTACCGGGAATCGAACTCGGCTCCTCCGCACAGCCAGACACGCTGACCCTAAACTATGGAGGCGGACAATTGAAAGAAGCTGTTGAATATTTATGTATTTCTCATTATTTACTTCTACTAAGAATATCCTATGCAAAAGCGGCCATTTTTTTTCCTTTGTTAGCGGGGCTTAGACATAATTTCTATAAGATTCACTCCGTTTACTAAGATGCAGTAATCAGGACTCAACACAATACTGCGTAGTAATATGAACAGTTAAAAGTACAATTGAGAAAATGCATTAAATACCTTGTGAAACGTTGTGTAACTTTGTACCCTGAGTCGCGCGGCGTAGCCGAGCAGTCTTGGGCGCCTTGTCACGGTTCGCGCGTCTCCCCCCGTCGGAGGTTCGAGTCCTCCCTTGAGCACGTGTGTGTGTGTGTGTGTGTGTGTGTGTGTGTGTGTGTGTGTGTCGTCCTTGGCGTAAGTTATAAGGGACCGATGACCTCAGCAGTTTGGTCCCACAAGACCTTACCATAAATTTCCAAATTTCATTTGTACCCTCTCTGAACTTAAAATGAAATGTTTTGAGGTTCTGGACACCAATCTTCATAATTTTTATAAGATTTACCACGCTCTCCATAGAGTAACGTTTACTTTTTTTCATGTTTCTTTCAGCTTCATGTTTATGAATTGTCTTTCCAGGAATTTCTGTGTCTCGACCTGTTCGTCATTCTGTCGTTCGCCACCAGTTACGGCTCACCGTCTTTCTGAACAACTGCACACACGCAAAACAATACGGACACAATCACAGACCTACGTTTGGCATCCGCTGAAAACTGTGCGTAATAACAATTGTATATGACACATTTACAGCAACAGTGTTGAATTTTTAAATACTGCAATGCATTCAAATATATTCTGTATCTTGTGCTCTCCACCAGCAAAAGCGCTTTTTGTTTCCCAAACTCCAGTAAACGAATGGACAAATAAATACATATTCAGAGACTCAAACTTCGCAGTTTTTAATTTATTGAAAAATTCTTTTGTGCCGACGTACCGCGACCGATGTCCATTAGTCCGCATGAATTTATTAATTCCTCGGCATTGCGATAAACGCATAGCGCCCCGCTGCTGCTCTGGCTGCGATATGCCCTGTGCTCGCTCCTTACCACCTACGCGCCGCATTTACAACGCCAAACGCTGCTGCAGAATACTAATCGAAACCGGTTTCAAGAGCACGGGCCGTCGTTTTCATTTCCGCAGATGTAAAATGCATGTCGAATCACGACTTCATACAGTTTCCATTTGTTAAATTATATCCAGTAATATTACTCGTCGTATGTTTTTAATGGTGCCATTCGAGAAGAAGAGTGTTATTTTTAAGCTGGAATATTGCCTACTAAAAATGCATGGAACTGAAACTATAGCTCATAGAAGTAGAGCTTAACTTTACGTTGCAAGAAGTACAAAAGCACACATGTGTGCGCCTCGAACGAGATTTCTGATAGTCCCCCCCCCCCCCTCCTCTTCCACGGTTACACCAACCCCCCCCCCCCCCCGCCGCCCCAACCCTGCCGCCCCATCTACCTGTTCTCATTTGCATAGTTTTAAGTCCCCGGTCTTCCGATAATATTGTATCCCGCTTTACATCTCTTCCTGCGTTGTCTAATTTTTTCATCTCTAAACACGTATATGTCAAAATCCTCCTTGACGTATTTTACATGCTCTGCTCCTACACTTTTTCCGTTCCGTTCTTTCATTTTAAAGTTAATTGTTCTTCTATACCTTAGGCATATTCCCCTCATCTGCCAATCACTGTGGAAAGGGTTTTTCGTTAACTGTCTTCCTCGTCAGTTCCGTTTAGCATCTGTTACTACACACATCAAAAAAAGTTTTGCATCGCCCGGTTCCCAGAACTCATGAAGACAGACGTTGACTGTGGATATTGTAACACAGACACAGTCCCTTTGACTGTTCAGAGGTGTCACTAAACCAGCCCAAAGATGTAAACAATCATGTATGAGCAGGGCCTATTAGACGGAGGGGTCCGACAGCCGATTAGTTCCAGTCATTCCACCAGGAAGGAGAAACCAACACCGACTCAAAGGAAGGCTTCGGCGCTTGTTCGTGACGTCACGTCAGCTAGGCACGGCGAACGCCAGGTCTGTTGCAGGCATACTCATAATGGTGGTGTCTCCCTCCCTGACACAGGAAAATGTGAAACTATTGGCGGTAGTTGACCAACACACGTTGTTCTGGGAGATTTCTGCAATCAATTAATTGTGCAATTCATTACACTTCTTAACAAATAGTGTACTCCTGAACTTAAATTTCCACCTATTTTAAGGATTGAGATACAAAAACAACTTCATGGTCCAGCAGCAACAGAATTCGTGCTCCTTTACCTTATTTGTAAATCTGAGGAAGTTACGTTTGTACTGGGTTGCTTTTACAAGAAACTGAGAACATATTGGTGCTCTTCTTTATGTATCTTGGTTGACTATGCGGTGAGGAGCACTGAATGTTAATGAAATATCTTGCGACTGTACACGTTGTGGGAGGGGGTAGGGGACAGAAGAAGAGGCAAAAGAGAGATACTTGTTTTATCAAATAAAATTTTTTTGTCTTATGAAGTTTCTCCTTTCAGTTGCAAGAGGGGAATATTTATCTTTTCTAATGTGCACGTTTAAAAAAGTTTAAGCTCAGCAGTATTTTCGATGTATGAAGCTATTTTGTTTCCTGTTTAGAATTCCTTCAGTTGAAAACGACTGTAATCTAATGAGCGGCAACAGTTGGAAATTTACACATACAAATTAGTTCACATTTCCAGTGACGATGAACGAAAATAAATAAATAAAAGAAACGAGTTAATTGTAAGGGGGTTGGGGTAAGTTTCGATAACAAAATGGATCAAGTAAATATAGTTACTTGAATGTAAAATTTCCGAAGCTTGCAATGGGGCAAAGAGTCTTCTCATATTGATCTACGTTTCTTTCGACAGGATTCAGTAATACAGAACTATGATCTTCATTTGTAGCTTTACGATAGTAAGAAAATCTTTCATCTAAATAAAACTGCAGAATCCAAAACAATACCAAACATTTTGTCCAAAAATAAGAGATTTATAGTAACAAGCACGCCCAGGTGTTTCTGCCTGCAACAGACCTGGCGTTCGCCGTGCCTAGCTGACGTGACGTCACCAACAAGCGTCGAGGCCTTCCTTTGAGTCGGTGTTTGAGAAACACGGCTCGTGTAGTTCAACAATGCCTACACGGTCAATACCGCGGTTCCGTGGCGTCCGCATTGTTACTTTGTGCCAGGAAGGGCACTCAACAAGGGAAGTGTCCAGTCGTCTCGCAGTGAACCAAAGCGATGTTGTTCGGACATGGAGGAGATACAGAGAGACAGGAACTGTCAATTACATGCCTCGCTCAGGCTGCCCAACTGCTACTACTGCAGTGGATGACCGCTAATGTCTCGGAGGAACCCTGACAGCAACGCCACCATGTTGAATAATGCAGTCACAGGACGTCTTGCTACGACTCAAACTGTCCACAGTAGGCTGCATGATGCCCAACTTCACTCCCGACGTCCATGGCGAGGTCCATCTTTGCAACCAAGGGACCACGCAGTGCGGTACAGATGGGTCCAACAACATGCCGAATGGACCGCTCAGGATTGGTATCACGTTCTCTTCACCAATGAATGTCGCGTATGCCTTCAACCAAACAATCGTCGGAGACGTGTTTGGAGTCAATCCGGTCAGCCCGAGTGCCTGGTGGTCACGAAGGGCGCTGCAACGGCTGTACGATACATGAATGCCATCCTCCGAAAGATAGTGCAACCATATCGGCAGCATATTGGTGAGGCATTCGTCTTCATGGACGACAATTCGCTCGCTCATGGTGCACATCTTGTGAGTAACTTCCTTCGGGATAACGACATCGCTCGACTAGAGTGGCCAGCATGTTCTCCAGACATGAACCCTATGAATATGCCTGGGATACAATGAAAAGGGCTGTTTATGGAGGACGTGACCCAGCAACCACTCTGAGAGATCTACGCCGAATCGCCGTTGAGGAGTGGGACAATCTGGACCAACAGTACCTTGATGAATTTATGGATAGTATGCCACACGAATACAGGCATGTATCAATGCAAGAGGACGTGCTCCTGGGTATTAGAGGTGCCAGTGTGTACAGCAATCTGGACCACCACCTCTGAAGGTCTCGCTGTATGGTGGTACAACATGCAATGTGTCGTTTTCATGAGCAATAAAAAGGGCGGAAATGATGTTTATGTTGACCTCTATTTCAATTTTCTGTACAGGCTCCGGAACTCTTGGAACCGAGGTGATCCAAAACTTTTTTTGATGTGTGTACTTTGGTATTTTACTCGTTACGTAATTTGTGACATTCTTCAATATCGGTACATTTTCTAATTTTTCTCAGATCTTCCGTTACTACGCAATGTCGTATCTCAAATATGCAACTCCCGAAACATCTTTGTCACTTCATGTTAAAATTTAACAACGGCAGAGTTCTTTTGTTGAAGAATTATGTCTCCTCGTACTCCAACATGGTTGTAATGTCTCCCTTATGCTTCAGTCTTCTTGTGCATCTTGCTTTCTACACAGCAAAATTCCTGCTCTTTCCCAAACGCTACGCTCAACAGGTTGTAATTCTCTTCTCTTATTAACTTTATGTTTGGTTTGTTCACCCTTATCCGATTTTTGTAAGCTGTCAAATTCAACAGTTCATTTACGTCTTCCCTGTTCTCGGGCAGAAACTTTACTGTCCGTCACATTAGTTGCAGCAACTGTCGCACGTGCATTTTTATTCCTTATCCAAAACTCTGCCTCGGTTTCACTATTCTTCCGAGACGGATATTTTTGTTAAGAACTTATCTGTTCTGCTTGAATACTATTTTCCGCTCTCTGTTTTGTTTTAATATAGATTCTTTTCGTATTTGTTAACTTTTTTATTTTCATGGAGGTATGAATTGTTTCTGAATATACACTCCTGGAAATTGAAATAAGAACACCGTGAATTCATTGTCCCAGGAAGGGGAAACTTTATTGACACATTCCTGGGGTCAGATACATCACAGGATCACACTGACAGAACCACAGGCACATAGACACAGGCAACAGAGCATGCACAATGTCGGCACTAGTACAGTGTATACCCACCTTTCGCAGCAATGCAGGCTGCTGTTCTCCCACGGAGACGATCGTAGAGATGCTGGATGTAGTCCTGTGGAACGGCTTGCCATGCCATTTCCACCTGGCGCCTCAGTTGGACCAGCGTTCGTGCTGGACGTGCAGACCGCGTGAGACGACGCTTCATCCAGTCCCAAACATGCTCAATGGGGGACATATCCGGAGATCTTGCTGGCCAGGGTAGTTGACTTACACCTTCTAGAGCACGTTGGGTGGCACGGGATACATGCGGACGTGCATTGTCCTGTTGGAACAGCAAGTTCCCTTGCCGGTCTAGGAATGATAGAACGATGGGTTCGATGAAGGTTTGGATGTACCGTGCACTATTCAGTGTCCCCTAGACGATCACCAGTGGTGTACGGCCAGTGTAGGAGATCGCTCCCCACGCCATGATGCCGGGTGTTGGCCCTGTGTGCCTCGGTCGTATGCAGTCCTGATTGTGGCGCTCACCTGCACGGCGCCAAACACGCATACGACCATCATTGGCACCAAGGCAGAAGCGACTCCCATCGCTGAAGACGACACGTCTCCATTCGTCCCTCCATTCACGCCTGTCGCGACACCACTGGAGGCGGGCTGCACGATGTTGGGGCGTGAGCGGAAGACGGCCTAACGGTGTGCGGGACCGTAGCCCAGCTTCATGGAGACGGTTGCGAATGGTCCTCGCCGATACCCCAGGAGCAACAGTGTCCCTAATTTGCTGGGATTTGGCGGTGCGGTCCCCTACGGCACTGCGTAGGATCCTACGGTCTTGGCGTGCATCCGTGCGTCGCTGCGTCCGGTCCCAGGTCGACGGGCACGTGCACCTTCCGCCGACCACTGGCGACAACATCGATGTACTGTGGAGACCTCACGCCCCACGTGTTGAGCAATTCGGCGGTACGTCCACCCGGCCTCCCGCATGCCCACTATACGCCCTCGCTCAAAGTCCGTCAACTGCACATACGGTTCACGTCCACGCTGTCGCGGCATGCTACCAGTGTTAAAGACTGCGATGGAGCTCCGTATGCCACGGCAAACTGGCTGACACTGACGGCGGCGGTGCACAAATGCTGCGCAGCTAGCGCCATTCGACGGCCAACACCGCGGTTCCTGGTGTGTCCGCTGTGCCGTGCGTGTGATCATTGCTTGTACAGCCCTCTCGCAGTGTCCGGAGCAAGTATGGTGGGTCTGACACACCGGTGTCAATGTGTTCTTTTTTCCATTTCCAGGAGTGTATATTTTGTAATATACAAAATCTGTGCGATGTAATTATTTATTGTAAATTGATTTACTTGCTATATACAGTTATAAATAAAATATAATCTGTGATTTGAGCTAGGAGGAGGACGAAGACAGTTGACAGTAGTAAGATGGGTGGAATGTAAAAACGCTTGTGTGTGTGCGTTTTACAATATTCGGCAAAGATGAAACTTGGTTGACTGCAAATTTTGTATGTTGTGGGTTGTAAAAAAGAGTGTTGAAAGGAGGGCCTAACTCAATAGTAAAAAGTGAAGTATTTCAGAGAGACTGTTGAGTGTTGAAAATAGTCGGAGCGTCGTAGCTTAGTAACGATCTCTTAGAGCTGTTTGATGAAGTTTAGTTGAACTACCACTTACTTGAAGAAGACCGTTAGTATGGAGATACCGAACGAAGCAGAAAAATGGACTTTGAAGAAAAGCGAGGACAGAAGCGTTTACTATGAAAAAATCACGAGCTAGAAGAGAGGAGTCGAAGATATTCGGAAAACATTAGTGTCGGGTAGCATATGTGCTAAAGCCGAGAAGGTTTGAGCTGATGACGCTGAATCAAGACGCACAGGAGGAAGGAGTGTGAGGAAACGATTACAGTCAAGCAGTAATAAACAATCTTGTCAAACAACAGCTGACGTGTCAACCGACTGTGGCTACTGGATGAACTGTGTAGGTGAGTACTTAAAATCGAATTTCACAGCGTAAGTACAACCACTAATGGTTGTAAGGACGTAATAGTCTTTGAGAGAAGTGAGCTGCTAAATAAACATGCACGCCTTCAAAGAAATAAATTCAAGCAGGTATATACTCTTTGTTACGACAATGTTATGTTTTCGTGGAATATTTCTTGGGTCGTTTAAGGTTTATTTGCATTAAATTTGTGAATAGACAACGTTCACAAGCAAGATTTTGGTGGCTTAAACTTTTCTACGTAAGTTGTTTGCAACGGACGACGAGGGCCGCCATTTGTGGAAGATAACGACGATCAGCTACGATGGGAGACGGCCAGAGATCACGCAGCATCCAGCAGCAGCAGCTCATGACGTCAGAAAGGTAGGACGCGACGATAAACCTATCGTTGCTGAAGTTAAAATCTTCTGGGTTATTAGGCCGCGTCGTGTTTCTTCTAAAATGTTCGACGTTTCGACCCCTTTACTGGGATCTTCCTCAGGATCTTTTGGTGTTCACTACTGCTAGAACACCGTCAGAGAGGAGTGTCGCGTCCACTTATAAAGGGGGAATTTTCTGGCGTTCGTGACAGTATCGGTTAAAATACATGTGGCTGCCATTGGTGGGCCATAGTCATAGGCTAATACAGAAGAAGGGGCGTTGGTAGCTCATCTCCTGTGGATACCATTGGCGGTCATCGTCATTGGATAGAAAGGCACTGTTCCACACTTATGCTGGAGAAGGGTTATTGGTTGAAATGCCTGCTACCGCTATTGGTTGGTCGTCATCAGTGGCTAGATTCGAAACGGACAGAGCAAGAGAATGGGAATGTTTACCCAAAATATTATTGTCCGCCGAGGTGACTTGCAGCGCGTTGTTTATGCCGCTCACACACCGCCGACGTGTATTTACTTCCTTGGTGGCGGGGAGCCACGATGCCGGAAGCCTATAGCCGTCCTCCCTATTGAAATTAGATGAATTCTTAGAAATTTCAACCGCTTCTCGGACCTTTCTTCTATAAATGTTTGTTTCTTTAGCCAGTACACGTACGTTATTAAAATCGATGTCAGAGCCACAGTTCTCGTGATGTTCCGCTACTGCCGATTTTGCACTTTGATTTAGCCGCATGTGCCGTTCGTGTTCCTTAATGCGCTCTTTAACAGTTCTTCCCGTTTCGCCTATATACACTTTGCCGCAGCCACATGACACTTGATAGACGCCTGCATTGTGGAGGTAATCAGGTGCATCCGTTTTCTGTCGGAAAAAGTCTTTTATTTTGTTTTGGCTAAAGAAAGATATCTGAATACCATTTTTCTTTAAAATTCTCCTTCCCCCTCTCTTGCTCTGTCCGTTTCGAATCTAGCCACTGATGACGACCAACCAATAGCGGTAGCAGGCATTTCAACCAATAACCCTTCTCCAGCATAAGTGTGGAACAGTGCCTTTCTATCCAATGACGATGACCGCCAATGGTATCCACAGGAGATGAACTACCAACGCCCCTTCTTCTGTATTAGCCTATGACTGTGGCCCGCCAATGGTAGCCACATGTATTTTAACCAATACTATCACTTATCCAGCACGATCGCCAGAAAATTCCCCCTTTATAAGTGGACGCGACACTCGTCTCTGACACTGTTCTACCAGTAGTGAACACCAAAAGATCCTGAGGAAGATCCCAGCAGAGGGGTCGAAACGTCGAACATTTTAGAAGAAACATGACGCGGCCTAATAACCCAGAAGATTGTAACTTCAGTGACAACGGCCACGAAAGCCTGCAGGCTTACATAACCTATCGTTGGTCATGGAAAGCTGAAGCGTACCACATGTAAACTTCATTTCCACCCCAACCAGTGTAATTAATTACCTTAGTGAATACTACTATCGAAATGATAAAAGAGAGGAGAAAAGTACTTAACACGAAGTATTTGAATAAATTAAATTCATTTCTTTACGAAAGATTTTGCTGTGGAAATAATTAGGTGCTGTAGTAAGTTCGACGTGTTCATCCACATACAGTACAGGCGCAAAAACTTTCTCACAGTTAGAACTTTATTAAATCTGTCTATAGGTGCAGATAAATTTCTGTTCGCTCTGGAGAATAAATTAAATTTAAAATAACTTCCACTAACAGCATGTTAGGTGTCTAAAAGATGCTTGTAGAGTCTTTTGTGGTTTAACTGTCACATCCAAAGTTTATTATAATAACAAGGATAATATTAAAAGTGGAATTACCTATATCAACAATTTCATACTGTACATTATACTTGACGATCATACAGCTGTCGAAATATATTCGCTGATTTGCGAATTCTTTTACCATCAGCTTTGTTGAGTGTAAATATACTACCCATCAATTGCATATGAAAATTTGTGCTGGTTTCGAGTCCTAGTCCGGTACAAATTTTGAATGTAACCGATGGGTAGTATAGCTACACTCAATACAACTGATGCTAAGAGAATTCGCAATTCGGCGAACATATTTCCCCCAAATTTCATACTGGGTAACAAGGTGTTGTTACCAACGTTTTTTATGGCTTAATTTTGACACTGCAGTGTGTTTCACAACATTAAATCAAAACTTGTTTACTGATTGATCGGTGTAATATACAGTCTCGTAGGTCTTACAACTAACATCAGACTCAGACCTTAATTCGAATTTATGCTTACATTCACTGCATAAGGATTCCATAGTTAATTTTAATTTCATTTGACTAATGTATTTTTTGTGTGTTTTGTGAATGATTATTTATATAGAGGCTAAGTGTTGAAAATTGAGCCAGCGCTTTAACAAAGAGTTGGTTGTCTATACATATTTGATTTCGTCATCAGAAAGAGTTTGCCTTTGGACATACAACATTGGCAAGGGGAAGGTATAGCAGAGGGAATATAACTTTCTGCCTTATAGTTGCTTCGACGTACAAGCTAAACAACAGAAGCTTTTTTGCTGTAACCCTTACATTGTCTTGATATGGACTTGTCTTCCTTACATTTTTATCATCTCATGCAATAACACCTAATTTCGACTATGTTCTAAGTCATTTCATTTATTACAGTCTCACCTGTCGGTAGTTAACTACAACTGGGTAACTTTTTTGAGACATATGACAAATCCTTTGACCAGAACGGCGTTGCGCAATATAGAATGATATGCAATTGTCAGATTGTCGTTCGATGGTATCAAGCTGCTTTCTTGTATGATAAAAAGTAACAAGAGGCTCAAAACGTCTTCATGAGAAACTGGACAGCTCAGCCACCTGAAAATCACTGTATGTTTTACGGTGGTGCGAAGAAGCTACATCCCAGACATTCTTTTTTTAATAAAAGATAAAAACAGCCTACCGGTTGCATAAATTTTATTGTATTGACCTGGTGTGAATACGGACTACAGGTGTCTTCATCATAACAGGGTTATATATAAAAATTTTCTATCAACGTAGGAGAATAGCAGAGATTTCAAAAACCTTAAGCAGGACAAGTATTAAAAACCCAAAAGATACTACTCACATAGCTTCACGTCGCATGAAAAGATAATAAAACCACATGAGTTGAAACGGGCAAGTCAAATAAGGAAAAGTTATCTTGTAAAGCAAACATTGAAATAAGAACACCGTGAATTTATTGTCCCAGGAAGGGGAAACTTTGTTGACACATTCCTGGGGTCAGATACATCACATGATCACACTGGCAGAACCATAGGCACATAGACACAGGCAACAGAGCATGCACAATGTCGGCACTAGTGCAGTGTATATCCACCTTTCGCAGCAATGCAGGCTGCTATTCTCCCATGGCGACGATCGTAGAGATGCTGGATGTAGTCCTGTGGAACGGCTTGCCATGCCATTTCCACCTGGCGCCTCAGTTGGACCAGCGTTCGTGCTGGACGTGCAGACCGCGTGAGACGACGCTTCATCCAGTCCCAAACATGCTCAATGGGGGACAGATCCGGAGATCTTGCTGGCCAGGGTAGTTGACTTACACTTTCTAGAGCACGTTGGGTGGCACGGGATACATGCGGACGTGCATTGTCCTGTTGGAACAGCAAGTTCCCTTGCCGGTCTAGGAATGGTAGAACGATGGGTTCGATGACGGTTTGGATGTACCGTGGACTACTCAGTGTCCCCTCGACGATCACCAGTGGTGTAAGGCCAGTGTAGGAGATCGCTCCCCGCACCATGATGCCGGGTGTTGGCCCTGTGTGCCTCGGTCGTATGCAGTCCTGATTGTGGCGCTCACCTGCACGGCGCCAAACACACATACGACCATCATTGGCACCAAGGCAGAAGCGACTCTCATCACTGAAGACGACACGTCTCCATTCGTCCCTCCATTCACGCCTGTCGCGACACCACTGGAGGCGGGCTGCACGATGTTGGGGCGTGAGCGGAAGACGGCCTAACGGTGTGCGGGACCGTAGCCCAGCTTCATGGAGACGGTTGCGAATGGTCCTCGCCGATACCCCAGGAGCAACAGTGTCCCTAATTTGCTGGGAAGTGGCGGTGCGGTCCCCTACGGCACTGCGTAGGATCCTACGGTCTAGGCGTGCATCCGTGGGTCGCTGCGGTCCGGTCCCAGGTCGACGGGCACGTGCACCTTCGGCCGACCACTGGCGACAACATCGATGTACTGTGGAGACCTCACGCCCCACGTGTTGAGCAATTCGGCGGTGCGTCCACCCGGCCTCCCGCATGCCCACTATACGCCCTCGCTCAAAGTCCGTCAACTGCACATACGGTTCACGTCCACGCTGTCGCGGCATGCTACCAGTGTTAAAGACTGCGATGGAGCTCCGTATGCCACGGCAAACTGGCTGACACTGATGGCGGCGGTGCACAAATGCTGCGCAGCTAGCGCCATTCGACGGCCAACACCGCGGTTCCTGGTGTGTCCGCTGTGCCGTGCGTGTGATCATTGCTTGTACAGCCCTCTCGCAGTGTCCGGAGCAAGTATGGTGGGTCTGACACACCGGTGTCAATGTGTTCTTTTTTCCATTTCCAGGAGTGTAATTTGCGATTTTTCTATCCTCTGCAACGCAGAAATTATTAGCTATAGAGAAAAAATTGATAGGATATTTCAAGTGTTTTATTTATTTAAAAAAAGAAGCTATTACCGTTAATTGTAGCATAAAGCAAGACAAGTCAGAAAGTAGAAACGACTGTTGAGTCGTCCTTTCGCATGAAACGACTGCTCAGAAGAAAAGACTACCTTCATCATATTTCGCTGGAAGACGGTTGTAGGCAGGCATTGGAGGTTCGAAATGGAGACATCCCCCTCGGCAGCAGCTACGGTGTGGAGAGGGGAGGGGAGGCTCCTCCCCCTCCCTTTTCTTCCCCGGTGTCCCAGATCCTGGCGGCGCGGCGTGTTGTCTTTGCGCATTAGACGAGTCCCGCGCAGAGTGGCCTGCTTCTGCCTTCTGCTTCTGAGAGCTCACTCCCTCCCCCCTGGCGTATCGAATAGAAAGGCCAGCCACAGCTGGGCCGCTCTAGGATAGACAGTCTGCTATCGCCATCGAACTTTCCACGTACACGCAACTTCCCTCTGTGTTTTCCTTTTGCTACTGCCTTATACAGGCTTCCATAACCACAGAAATGATTTCAACTCAAACAACTACTGTATTCTGATACTCCAAAACATTATGTCCACTGCCCACCATGGCGTTGGATGCCACCTGGGGTCTTGCAGGCACGTGACGCGGTAACAAAAGCTTTTAACACGGACAAGGGATCGCCTTAGCGAAGATTTTGGGAGCAAGTGGGGAAATCCGTTGAGATAAGCGACACTGGCAGAGGGCGGTATCTCGAAAACGGAGAAGCTCCTCGAATAATCATCACGTGCTACTGTCGTGAGCACCTACGGAAAGAGATAGAATGACAATGAATCCACCAATAGGCACTAAATGGTTGGATGTTAACGACTCTTCACAGAAAGTGGGATTCGGAGGCTTTTCTGCTCTGTAAAGTAGGGTAGATGGTGATCTGTGGCATCTCTGCCGAAAGAGAAAAATGCTGATGCACGCACAAGTGTTTCGGAGAATACCGTTCATCGTACATTGATGAATATGGAGCTCCGAAGCAGACACGCCTACGTGTTCACATGTTAACCCAATGGCATCGCCAGTTACCATTACAGTGGGTTCGGGGCCATCGGGATTCGACCGTCGATCAATGGAAGCGTGTCCGCTCTTCAGGTGAATCGCATTTTTGCCACTAGGTCGATGGTCGTCTCCGCAAACGCCCTCATCGAGGTGAACAGCGACTCGAAACGTGCAGCACGCCACCGACGCAGGCTAGTGTGAGCAGTATTATGCTAAGAGAGACATTGCTGTAGTATACCGAGAGGTTATAACAATGGAAAATTGTACTGAAATGCAGGAGGATCTGCAACGAATTGACGCATGGTGCAGGGAACGGCAATCGAATCTCAATGTAGACAAGTGTAATGTGCTGCGAATACAAAGAAAGAAAGATCCTTTATCATTTAGCTACAATATAGCACGTCAGCAACTGGAAGCAGTTAATTCCATAAATTATCTGGGAGTAGGCATTACGAGTGATTTAAAATGGAATGACTATATAAAATTAATCGTCAGTAAAGCAGATGCCAGACTGAGATTCATTGGAAGAATCCTAAGGAAATGCAGTCCGAAAACAAAAGAAGTAGGTTACAGTACACTTGTTCGCCCACTGCTTGAATACTGCTCACCAGTGTGGGATCCATACCAGGTAGAGTTGATAGAAGAGATCGAGAAGATCCAACGGAGAGCAGCGCGCTTCGTTACAGGACCATTTAGTCATCGCGAAAGCGTTACGGAGATGATAGATAAACTCCAGTGGAATACTCAGCAAGAGAGACGCTCAGTAGCTCGGTACGGGCTTTTTTTGAAGTTTCGAGAACATACCTTCACCGAGGAGTCAAGCAGTATATTGCTCCCTCCTACGTTTATCTCGCGAAGAGACCATGAGGATAAAATCAGAGAGATTAGAGCCCACACAGAGGCATACCGACAATCTTTCTTTCCACGAACAACACGAGACAGGAGCAGAAGGGAGAACCGATAGAGGTACTCAAGGTACCCTGCGCCAATACCGTTAGGTGGCTTGCAGAGTATAGATGTAGATGTAGATTCTCCTGCGCTTGCATGGTTTCTGTGAATGTATTCCAAGACACGCTGACAGCTACGAACCGCCTCTATCCCATCATGATTGATGTCTTCCCCGACAGCGATGTCATCTTTCAGCAGTATGTTTGTGTCTCGGAGCGAGAACCGTGCTACAGTGGTTTGAGGAGCATTATAGTGAACTCCTGTTGATGTCTCGGCGACCAAATTCGCCTGATGTAAATCTTACGGAACCCATTTGGATCGTTGTCGGGAGCCATCACCGTTTACGTGAAACAGCGACCTTTTATGAGCGCGAATTACATGACCTCTGTGTAGACATCTAATGTCGTAATACCTACACAAACGTATCAACAAACTGTTGGATCTCTGACACGTAAAAACAGTTATGAATTTCGTTCTAAAGGCGGACAAACAAACTATTAAGCAGGTGATCATAATTTTTTGGCTCATCAGTGTGTGTGTGTGTGTGTGTGTGTGTGTGTGTGTGTGTGTGTGTGTGTGTGTGTGTGTGTCTGTGTGTGTGTGTGTTTGTCGAACTCGACGCAGCTTATCGAAAGTGTGGGATGCAACACGCTACATTATGCAACATAACAACTGCCGCAAACTTTTTTATCGGCAAGCTATGAGGATGTCTGTAAAGTACGAAATGAGTGTATTACATTTCTGTATGACAAATTATCTAAATAATTGGAGGCAATGTCAAAACAGCTCGCATAGTGAAACTGTCACATTGGAACTTAAAGTGTCCATGGGGCTCGTTTGATTGTTGAAAGCAAATGGATTATCCACTACTGGCTTGCTGGACCTACCGTAGCTTCATCAGATCTCTGTCGGCTGTCACTTTTCGGGATTCCTGCAGGGCCGTCACAGCTACCGTAGCAGTCCCGGGGCGTACATAGTGTCCACTACACTTCGCCCCTATAGACAGTGGGCAACATCATAAGGAAAGTTCCTGAAGATGCTCAAAATGTTCATATGTGTGTGAATTTCTAAGAGACCAAACTGCTGAGGTCATCGGTCCCTAAGCTAACTTAAACTAAGAACAACACACACACCCGTGCCCGAGGGAGGACTCGAACCTCCGGCGGGAGGAGTTCGTGAAGAGTCAATAGAAAATTATATGAGAGTCATAGCATATGTAGATGATGTGATGATTTGGGAAGAAAATGAGCAGAAACTGGAATAAAAAGTGAACACCTGGTAGAGGGTAACTGACGAAGCAAGAATGGAAATAAGCTTGACAAAAGGAAAAGCAAAGAAAATCAGCAAGAGAAAATGAAATAATGAAGGAAGTAACTTGCAATGGAAAAATTATTAAAGAAGTAGATGCTTTCAAGTACGAAGGAAGTAAATTAACCAAGAAAGGAAACTTCAAGGATGAAATTTCGGAGAGAGTATAAAATTGTTCAAAATTTTATTTTTGTACGTGATACATAATTAGAAATTGATAAATACCTGCCAAAGCAAAATCTGTGATGTGGAATTTATATTATCTTTGGAATTGTGGATCAGAATGTTGGACCTGTATTACGAAAGATCTAAGCCGAATACAAGCAACAGAGATACGCCCTCTACGAGGGATCCTAGGTAAGACGAGAAGGGACATTACAAGAAATGAAATAATGTGGAACACCCCGCAGATCAGGCCCGTAAAAGAAACTATGGAGAGTAACGGGCTTAAATGGTTTGGCCACATTAAAATAAAGAGAACAGAACGACTTACGAGAAGAGCCCTAGAATAGCCAGAATGTGGACAAAGACCCGTTGGAAGACAACTAACAAGATGTTTGGTTCAAATGGCTCTGAGCACTATGCGACTTAACTTCTGAGGTCATCAGTCGCCTAGAACTTAGAACTAATTAAACCTAACTAACCTAAGGACATCACACACATCCATGCCCGAGGCAGGATTAGAACCTGCGACCGTAGCGGTCGCTCGGCTCCAGACTGTAGCGCTAACAAGATGAAGAGACCGGGAGAAGGATGATATGAACCGAAGAGGACTGCAATGGGAGGATACGCTAAATGATAGACTGTGGGAGGAAAAAGAAGCTCGGAAAAGACTCTGTGAAGGAACTGCATAAGCAGAAACTTTTCAAGGAGATGAAGAAGAAGAAAAAGGAGACGGAGTGTCGATGAGCTCAAAGCGGAGTGGAAACCACTCATTTGGCAAGGCTGCGGTCAGCGCAGCATGAGTTTGTCGAGCTCGGCAATGAGCAGCAAAAAGACGAACGAAAGCATATTAATTATACTCTTTTGGCTTCAAGTCGGAAAATAGATGAGGTAAATATATTATCGGAACTTTTCACAGCTGAAGATATTATTCCAGGAGACGACCCTCATGTCGCTGAATGTTGAAGCATACATGCTACGTTTGTCAGCTGTTGAACAGGTGTCCTGACGAAAGATTTGCAGAACCGTGCGCTGCCATTCGACGTGCTGTCTTTGCCTCGTCTGGAAGCATGCTATTCTCCCATGTCTGACGCGTGATTACACGGCTGCGGCTTTTCGCGCAGGAAAACAGGTCTGTTGTCACGTTCTCAACTGAACCAAGGTTCATTCGTGAATAAAAGGGTCCTTTTTCTTGTGTGATGAGCAGTGAGCAATCGTTCATCTCCCACCTACTTACTAAAACTACAGCAATGCACCACAGACACTTGTGAACGTGGAGCAATAGGCACTCCGTGTCACAACGTCTGGGAATATCCCATTAGACAGGATTACCTTTGGTAACACAACAGTCTATAACGTAAAAAGGAACGAGGATCTGTGGCATAAGCTGAAATTGCTGACTGCCAAGCACAGCAAATCTACATGGCTGAGAGAGAGACCAACAGGAGGCCATTCAACATGACGAGACGCGCCACAATAGAACATCCGCCTACAGCAACCTACACTAGCAGTGAGGAGATGAGCCGCGGGAAGACCAGGAAGGATCTCCTGAGACCCTGACGGCCACCTCCCAATTTCTACGCCTAGGGCGGCACGGCAGTGCACCCCTGTGAATCCTGAGCTATTCCTTAGCGCCGGGGCTAACAATCCAGACAAATGAGAAATCCAGCTTTCTTCTGGTATCAAGTATAGTAGTGTTGTAATTTAGTGCTGTGTAGTGCTGTGTAGTGTAATGATGTATAGTAGTGTAGTCCAGAAGTATAAATTACAAAATTCGTGAACTACCAATGTACAAAATTCGTGAACTACCAATGCTACATAGTGCACCCCCCCCCCCCCCCCCCCATGAACTACGGACCTTGGCGTTGGTGGGGAGCCTTACGTGCCTCAACGATACAGATAGCCGTACCGTAGGTGCAACCACAACGGAGGGGTATCTGTTGAGAGAACAGACAAACGTGTGGTTCCTGAAGAGGGGCAGCAGCCTTTTCAGTAGTTGCAGAGGCAACAGTCTGGATGCTTGACTGATCTGGCCTTGTAACACTAACCAAAATAGCCTTGCTGTTCTGGTACTGCGAACGGCTGAAAGCAAGGGGAAACTACGGCCGTAATTTTTACCGAGGGCATGCAGCTTTACTGTATGATTAAATGATGATGGTGTCCTCTTGGGTAAAATATTCCGGAGGTAAAATAGTCCCCCATTCGGATCTCCGCGCGGGGAGGACGTTGTTATCAGGAGAAAGAAAACTGGCGTTCTACGGATCGGAGCGTGGAATGTCAGATCCCTTAATCGGTCAGGTAGGTTAGAAAATTTAAAAAGGAAAATGGATAGGTTAAAGTTAGATATAGTGGGAATTAGTGAAGTTCGGTGGCAGGGGGAACAAGACTTTTGGTCAGATGAATACAGGGTTATGAATACAAAATCAAATAGGGGTAATGCAGGAGTAGGTTTAATAATGAATAAAAAATAAGAGTACGGGTAAGCTACTACAAACAGCATAGTGAACGCATTATTCTGGCCAAGATAGACACGAAGCCCACGCCTACTACAGTAGTACAAGTTTATATGCCAACTAGCTCTGCAGATGACGAAGAAATTGATGAAATGTATGATGATATAAGAGAAATTATTCAGGTAGTGAAGGGAGACGAAAATTTAATAGTCATGGGTGACTGGAATCCAAGTGTAGGAAAAGGGAGAGAAGGAAATGTAGTAGGTGAATATGGATTGGGGCTAAGAAATGAAAGAGGAAGCCGCCTGGTAGAATTTTGGTATCAGATAGATTATATAATCAGATAGATTATATAATGGTAAGATAAAGATTTAGGAACCAGGTTTTAAATTGTAAGACATTTCCAGGGGCAGATGTGGACTCTGACCACAATCTATTGGCTATGAACTGTAGATTAAAACTGAAGAAACTGCAAAAATGTGGGAATTTAAGGAGATGGGACCTGGATAAACTGAAAGAACCAGAGGTTGTACAGAGTTTCAGGGAGAGCATAAGGGAACAATTGACAGGAATGGGGGAAAGAAATACAGTAGAAGAAGAATGGGTAAATTTGAGGGATGAAATAGTGAAGGCGGCAGAGGGCTAGTAGAAACCCTTGGGTAACAGAAGAAATATTGAATATAATTGATGAAAGGAGAAAATATAAAAATGTAGTAAATGAAGCAGGCAAAAAGGAATACCAACGTCTCAAAAATGATATCGGCAGGAAGTGCAAAATGGCTAAGCAGGGTTGGCTAGAGAACAAATGTAAGGACGTAGAGGCTTATCTCACTAGCGGTAAGATAGATACAGCGTACAGGAAAATTAAAGAGACCTTTGGAGAATGGAGAACCACTTGCATGAATATCAAGAGCTCAGATGGAAACCCAGTTCTAAGCAAAGAAGGGAAAGCAGAAAGGTGGAAGGAGTATATAGAGGGTCTATACGAGGGCAATGTACTTAAGGACAATATTATGGAAATGGAAGAGGATGTAGATGAAGATGAAATGGGAGATATGATACTGCGTGAAGAGTTTGACAGAGCACTGAAAGACCTGAGTCGAAACAAGGCCCCCGGAGTAGACAACATTCCATTAGAACTACTGACGGCCTTGGGAGAGCCAGTCCTGACAAAACTTTACCATCTGGTGAGCAAGATGTATGAGACAGGCGAAATACCCTCAGACTTCAAGAAGAATATAATAATTCAAATCCCAATGAAAGCAGGTGTTGACAAATGTGAAAATTACCGAACTATCAGTTTAATAAGTCACTGCTGCAAAATACTAACGTGAATTCTTTACAGACGAATGGAAAAACTGATGGAAGCCGACCTCGGGGAAGATCAGTTTGGATTCCGTAGAAATGTTGGAACACCTGAGGTAATACTGACTCTACGACTTATCTTAGAAGAAAGATTAAGGAAAGGTAAACCTACGTTTCTGGCATTTGTAGACTTAGAGAAAGCTTTTGACAATGTTGACTGGAATACTCTCTTTCAAATTCTAAAGGTGGCAGGGGTAAAATACAGGGAGCGAAAGGCTATTTACAATTTGTACAGAAAGCAGATGGCAGTTATAAGAGTCGAGGGGTATGAAAAGGAAGTAGTGGTTGGGAAATGAGTGAGACAGGGTTGTAGCCTATCCCCGATGTTATTCAATCTGTATATTGAGCAAGTAATAAAGGAAACAAAAGAAAAGTTCGGAGAAGGTATTAAAATCCATGGAGAAGAAATAAAAACTTTGAGGTTCGCCGATGACATTGTGATTCTGTCAGAGACAGCAAAGGACTTGGAAGAGCATTTGAACGGAATGGACAGTGTCTTGAAAGGAGGGTATAAGATGAACGTCAACAAAAGCAAAACGAGGATAATGGAATGTAGTCGAACTAAGTCGGGTGATGCTGAGGGAATTAGATTAGGAAATGAGACACTTAAAGTAGTAAAGGAGTTTTGCTATTTGGGGAGCAAAATAACTGATGATGGTCGAAGTAGAGAAGATATAAAATGTAGACTGGCAATGGCAAGGAAAGCGTTTCTGAAGAAGAGAAATTTGTTAACATCGAGTATTGATTTCAGTGTTAGGAAGTCGTTTCTGAAAGTATTTGTATGGAGTGTAGCCATATATGGGAGTGAAACGTGGACGATAAATTATTTGGACAAGAAGAGAATAGAAGCTTTCGAAATGTGGTGCTACAGAAGAATGCTGAAGATTAGATGGGTAGATCACATAACTAATGAGGAGATATTGAATAGAATTGGGGAGAAAAGGAGTTTGTGGCACAACTTAACAAGAAGAAGGGACCGGTTGGTATGACATGTTCTGAGGCATCAGGGGATCGCCAATTTAGTACTGGAGGGCAGCGTGGAGGGTAAAAATCGTAGAGGGAGACCAAGAGATGAATACACTAAGCAGATTCAGAAGGATGTAGGCTGCAGTAGGTACTGGGAGATGAAGAAGCTTGCACAGGATAGAGTAGCATGGAGAGCTGCATCCAACCAGCCTCAGGACTGAAGACCACAACAACAACAACAACAACAACATAGTGCGCATTCTGGATGAACGTATATCTGTGGGCCAGAGAGCCAAATGATAATATGTAGACTTCTTTTATAATTCTATGTGAATTTTTTCTCTTAAAATTGATAAAGCTTAGTTATACTGAAACATCTGAAACCATGTGAAAATATTATGTTCTATATTCATGCCAATTCATCTGCAATATTTGGTTTGTTCTTGTATACAGATAACAGACTAAATGAAACTAACAAGTAAATAAAAAATTGAGGAATATACAATAAAATCGTTAGGAAGGGAGCAGTTGGACTTGACCTGGCGCTTGTACGGTTCCATACAAATGCTGCGGAAGAACTCGCTAGCCCGCCCGCAGCAGTTTATCGTAGACAGCTGGACCGATGAATCGATCCAAGCGATTAGTCACATCCATTTTCGAAAAGGGTCGTCTGCCACACGAGAATAACTATAGATCTGTTTCACTGACAACCAACAGTTGTAGAATTATGGACACGCTTTGCATATTCGCGTATTATCATCTTTCTGGAGATCGAAAATCTCTTCTACAGTGTTGAATTCCGCAAGTGGTCATCGTACGAAACTCCGATCATTTTCTCCGACCATGAAAACGAGAAAACAGTAGGTACAGACATCCAAGTTAACACCAACTTTTTTCCAGTTCCAGAAGGTATTCCGTATAGTTTGGCACTGGCGCCTATGAACTACACTGCGCGACAAAAAAAAAAAAAAAATTAAGCACCCAGAAGGGAAGGAGGAAACGAAATGAAACATCAAAGGTTGAGAAGGTATCTAATGTTATTATGGCTTTTACAAAATCGAGTCAAATTTCAAATAACTTCTTAGTATGAGCACGGCTATCAATATGAATTTTACCCTCTGCATTCGGCGTGGATGTATGCACTGATTCGCTTCGAAATAAAGCCATTTTATCTTCTTCTGAGTCAGGATGGCCCATAACTGTTGTAGCTGGTTCTTGATATTCTGGATACTGTCACTGGAACGAAGCTGACGTCTGAGCTGGTCCAACGCATTTGCTATTGGGGCCACATCTGGAGATCTTGTTGGCTACGGGACTACCTTATCATTAAGCATACAGCTCAAAAGGACACGTACCATGTGTGGATGAGCGTTGTCCAGTTGATTAATGTCACTACAGTACTGTCGCATTTGTTGCAACACATGAGGACGCAAGGTGGCCGTGACGTACTGTTGCGCCGTCACAGTTTCTCCAGTCACTACCAGCTGAAACCGTAAGTATTGGCTCCCTACAACATAACGCTGGGACTACCACCACTGCACCTCTTCAAAACATTGGGAGAGTGGGCTCAATCTCCAAGTCGTCGCCATACTCATCGACGATGGTCATTTGGAGTAGCGCAGAACTGCAATTCGTCGATGAACACAATGCTACGCCATTCGTCAGAAATCTGTACTTCCCATCACACGTCCACTACAGATGCAGCTGTTTGTGTTGTGGAGTCAACGGCAACCTACGCATAGGACGATACATCCCTAGTGTGGCTGCTACTGTTCTCCGACCAATAGTACGGAATGGCAAAGAATGTTGCAAGTAGTCCAGTACATGTTCTAGTAGATGGGAGGGGACTACCGTGTGCTTGGTGCACTTTACTGCGATCTTCCAGTCCGATGGTCAGACGTGGTCGTCTAGAACCTTGACGAGTATTCCCTCCCTCACTTTCCCATGCAATTTAATGCCAGGCCACTGTCAAATCTGAATGCCCAAAAATCTGAATATTGCACGATTCGACCAGACAGCCAAACAGGGATCCACAATGAGGCCACTTTCAAACTCCGTCAAGTGCTCATAATGCTGCCTCGCTAGCACCTGCTGTGTTAATTTCCTTCATAGTCATCACTGAAGATCTGTCGCTGATGTACGCCACCTCAAATGTATCCAGAATGAATAAATATATCGAGATGCAGTTTTCGCCCAGGTATAGCGCACAATATGGCGAATTTTCTTATGCAAGCCACTAATTCTTACCTTTATAGTCGCAGAATTCGACACCGACAACTTTCTTTTTTTTCTGTGGCATTTGAAAAAACCTTCCAAGAGAACTTCAAAGACATAACATGTATGGGACTTAATCAAATAATAGAAAGGTAATAGCGCCCCAAACCACAGTCCCGCTGTCAGAAGAAGAGGTTCCACAAACACCTACTCGATTGTACCATCAAAGACATAACATGTATGGGACTTAATCAAATAATATAAAGGTAATAGCGCCCCAAACCACAGTCCCGCTGTCAGAAGAAGAGGTTCCGCAAACACCTACCCGATTGTACCAAATGTGAGCAAACACGTAATGCAGATATGCTTCTTGTGTTTACCTGTGCTCTTGAAGGCCATCAGTCTGGTTTCTGCTGCTGTAGCTGTAGTAATAAAAAATCTGCGACGTTAGGATAATTCTTTACGTCCTTTTGAGTTGCAGCAGTGACTTCTAAGTAACATCGTCTCCATATTAATACCTGCAGTGGAGACACGCACTCGTATTGCTACGTCGCAGAGGAGGTTACATTATATTTCACATTATCTTCCTTTCTGCAGTTTTGCAGCCGGAAATTTCCATCCCGAGCTGTTACGGTCTAGTATTTACATTACAGAAAGCTAATTACGCTCGCTACCCTTTACCAGTTCTCGTATGTAGCGGGTTTTCATTTAAATGTTAGCTGCGAATCGCAATTTCTGTCGCTCTTCCATTTACTTTGAAGCGATATTGTTTCCACGTTCTTTACCCACGTTGTTAATGGACTTACGTCTTTTCTAAAGAACACTGTGCTCCATACCCGTTTTATTACCTTTTCCTGTTTCTTACACCCAGTCTAGTGATATATTCACATTCCTCTTGTAAACTTGTTACCGTCACTGCTACTTAGATTTTTTCATTATAATCACCCTTGCACTGCAGCTGATCTTGCTAGCTAATCATTGTCATTTGTATCATCGCGTAGATTCTTTTGCGTAATAGAAGTCTTACACAAACGACAGATATGAATAGCTCATTTCGTAGCTCTACCATTTTCGACACAAGAATGAGTTTTCGAACACTACTTCTTCAAAATTAGACTGATCAAAACAACCCATAACATATAACGATAAGTTTTCTTTCATTGTCGCATCATATACATGAAAGTGTACTTTCATACTTACGTAATATAATGAAATATACTGATTTAAGTCTTTTTATATTCAAGCGCAATATGTGACAATATACTTCATGCATTAGCGAAATACGCCACAGGCTGATGAAGCAAGCATACCAACTTTTCCCTGAAGACCGAATGTGGTCTCTGCGAATGGCAAGCATCCTTTCTCGTCTGCTGGCACGGACTTAGTTATATTACGGATTAGAGCCAGATGATCATTCTGCGGCAAGTCAAGAAGAACAATTCGAATTTCGGAACTAAAGCACACAGTGTTAGGCTAGCTACAAGACATCTCTTCAAGGGAATCCCAGACTTGTTTTGCGGTATTCAGTATCTGACGTAATACCTTCACGTTAATCCACATGGCCCAAGAGTTGAACTACCTAGAAACAAGTATTTTCATCCATAAAAAGTCGAGATTCCACAACGAATCTCGCATACGGTACAGCAAAAGTCTGAAGATATCTCCTCCGCAGCGGATTGAAAAGTCAGCATAAATTTTACCGTGAGACGTTAAGAACATTACACAAGGCTTTCGGAAGAATGAGAAACTCCCTCATCACTTTGCTCACATAACTTCACTCTCTACAAAAAGCGAGGTAAAAACCACCAATAATTTTTGAAAAATAATGCACAGTAAGCTGCAATAAATAATTCGGAAGAAGGAAAGGAATGCCAGCTTATGTAGGCAAATTTTGGATTGCAACAGATCACTGCATCATAACTGCAAGTTCTCGTGCACGCAGTGATACTGTAAAAGTAATTAATACACTGCAACCCCGCAACTTAGGCTTCATATGATCATGTGGCACTTAAAAGTCAGAAAATTACCATTAATATAGACATAATAAACTCTAGATGGAAACAAAGGCTTCACTGTGGCAAGCAGGATCGAGTGTGTGTTCAAATGTTCAAATGCGTGTGATGTCTTACGGGATGTAACTGCTAAGGTCATCAGTCCCTAAGCTTACACACTACTTAACCTAAATTATCCTGAGGACAAACACACACACCCATGCCCGAGGGAGGACTCGAACCTCCGCCGGGACCAGCCGCACAGAGCACGACTGCAGCGCCTAAGACCGCTCGGCTAACCCCGCGCGGCGAGTGGGTGTACGAGGGGCATTCATTAAGTAATGCACCACTTCTTTTTATTCGGAAAGTAGGTTGGTTTTACTCAAAATTCCAATACACTATCTTATTCCTCCTCTTTTGGCTACAAAACCCTATTTTTCAACATAATCTCCGTTCAATGTGACGGCCTCACGGCACCTTACTGAGAGGGTCTGTTTGCCCGCATGGTACCACTCTACGGGTAAAAGTCGTAGTCAATGTCTAGCTGCATCAACAACCCTCGCCCCCCTCCCCCACCACCATCACCACCCATGTTCCAAGTACTGTTTTCCGCGGAATGCATCCTTCATTGCGGCAAACTGATGGAAGTCAGGCGGTGCGAGATCCGGGGTGTAGACTTGATGAGAAAGAACAGTCCAATGAAGTTTTGTGAGGTACTCTCGGGTGTGCAGACTTGTGCGAGGCCTTGCATTGTCATGGGAAAAGAGAAGTTCGCTTGCATTTCAGTGGCGACTAAAAAGCTGATGTCGTTTCTTCAACTTTCTGAGGGTAGCACAATACATTTCAGAGTTGATCGTTGCACCATGTGAGTTAACGACCATTTCGCTCTCATCTAAGTATATGGCCGAAAGAGTCAGCTTTCAGGAATTGTGAAACGAACCCTGTCGTCCAGGATCGGATGCCACAAAGGGCGCAGATTCACCACGAGGTGGGGAAACTCACAGGCATCTATTGTCTATTGAGGCCTAACCGATGTTGTGTGCGAGTGAGACAGACGAGAACCTACATCATACCCAGTAGAAGGCTTTTGTGGCGAACGAGACGTAGCAGTGTTAAATATGGCGGACCTAAGATCGGACATAAAGGGAAACATTTATGGAAACGATTTAATTCTGTAGTAATGCAGGGAATCAAGCCACAGTAATTTTAATCTCCCATCCACCATAAATTTTCATGGTGATCCCAATAAAACTTGAATATTAATCATATCTATTATAATTTAGGATTTACTGTTAAAGTGAAATTAACAAGTTTTTTAACAAAGACCTGAATGCTAAAATCTGAACGCTTTGGTCGATCTTAACGATCGACATTTCATATAGACGCGCATCATTAAAATGACAAATGTTGTAAATATCAACTCTGCAACTTTATTTGTTTAAAAGATGTAGTAAATGACACGATGACACAATGACAGCATGACACCTTATGAAACCATTAGGTAATAGAATATTTGTTGTGAAGTTTAGTATATAATAGTTACTTTTGTTCTTTATTTATTTATCAGAAAGCACATTGGTGCAAAGCTACTGGCAGTGACATTCAAAGTGAGGAAGGATATTGTATTAGTTTTGTGTAAAGGGATATAACGTTTATTATGTAATGGATATTATTGATACTTTATTTAGAACGTGAAAGTGGTCAAGCTTTGATTATTTAAATATGTTAAAATATAAAGTACTGTAGAATAAGCTGTAGCCAATCAGATAGAAGGTTTCGGGAAAGGGAACTACGCTAGTCAGTTGAGCGAAGATGTTCGGCGCGCGGGAAACGCAGTCGGAGACGGGCAGAGTGCAGTTCTGGTCGAGACACCAAAGCGGACAGTTCGGCTGGAGACACCAAAGGGTAGAGTCCGAATTGAGACGCGAAAGCGGACAGTCGGTCTTTAGGCAGCTGGGAAGTGAAACGACCTACAAAATTTCGCGTTGTGTAGTATCGCAGGACTTAGGCTCTGAGCGGTGAGCAGCCGCGCGCTTGGTGTGAACTCTACCTATTCGCATAGTCAACGAGGTGGAGTATTGAACTTGTAATTCGCGATGAGATTGTGAATGATCGAACTGTGTCAAATGGATATGCTCTCGAGTGTAACAGTAACTCTAAACACTCTGTTGTAGAATCATGGAACATATTTTGTGTTCAGACATAATGACCCTCCTAGACTCTGAGAAGCTCATCTGCAGAAACCAGAACGGTTTTAAGAAACAGCGGTCATGCGAGACACAGCTGGCCCTCTTTGTGCATGATATACAACAGGCTCTAGATACCGGCTCCCAGGTTTATGCCATATTTCTCGACTTTCGAAAGGCGTTCGGCTCGGTTCCGCACTGTCGCTTGCTACAGAAAGTGCGCGCTTACGGTCTATCCGATGACATATGCAGTTGGATAGAAAGTTTTCTAACGGACAGGGGGCAGTATGTCGTCCTGAACGGGGTGACTTCAACAAAAAGAAGCGTAACTTCAGGTGTGCCCCAGGGCAGCGTAATAGGTCCTCTGCTTGTTACGATTTACATAAACGATCTGGTTGATGGTACTGACAGCGACCTTAGACTGTTTGCCGATGATGCTGTAGTCTAAAGGAAAGTAGTATCACACGAAAATTGTGAAGAAATCAATGAGGATTTGCAGAAAGTAAATGCGTGGTGTAATGACTGGCAGTTATCTCTCAATATTAGTAAATGTAACCTACTGCGTATAACATGGCGAAAATCCCCATTAATGTACGAGTACAAAATAAATGTTCAGTCTTTGGAAGCGATAACATCCGTCAAGTATCTGGGTGTGACTATTCGAAGTAATCTCAAATGGAATGATCAGGTTACACAAGTAACAGGCAAGGCGAACTCTAGATTGCGGTTTATCAGTAGAATCCTGAAGCGATGCAGTCCTTCAACAAAGGAAATAGCTTACAATACGTTAGTCCGTCCAGTCTTGGAGTATTGTTCGTCTGTATGGGACCCTTACCAGTTGAGTCTGATCCAAGAGATTGAGAAGGTCCAAAGAAGAGCGGCAAGATTCGTGACTGGTACATTCAGCCACCGCGAGAGCGTTACAAATCTCTTAGAAAGTTTGAAGTGGAACACACTTGCAGATAGACGACGCGCTAAACAGAAGGGGCTGCTCACTAAATTCCGAAATCCAATCTTCACCGAGGATGTAGGGCATATGTTATTACCACCAACTTCCAAATCGCGCAATGGTCATCATTCAAAGATAAGGGAAATAAGAGCTCGCACTGAGGCGTTCAGACAGTCGTTTTTCCCTCGCGCGATCCGCGAGTGGAACAGAGAGGGGGAAATATGACGTAGGCACGAATTGTGCCCTCCGCCACACACCACTTGATGGCTAGAGGAGTATGTAGATGTAGATGTAGACCACTTTCGCTATTAGTTTGCTTTCTGAATAAGCATTATTCTAACAAAATCGCAACTGTGTGGCTTACATCATTTATGGGTCGTTAATTTAGTTCCCGATATTATAATACTGTTATTATATATTATATTAACTTTGTATTCCTCAAACTTGCCATCAGACAGACAATTTAACCAAAGGGTCACAAGTGTCTAATTCAGGGCGTGTAAAGCGACACGTGCGGTTCAACCTCTAGACACGATTGAGCCAAGACATTTCGACGAAGAAGAACAGCATGTGAGCCCGAACATCTTTGGGATGTTATCTCGCAACCAAAAGGGAGGACATCACACAGAATAAACCTTTCAACAGTACCAGAAGACCGCAGCCATAACTTGACCCGCTGAGGTTACGGCTTGGACCTTATTCTTCGGGGGAGAGGCGGTGTGGCGACACTACACGCATTGCCGTTTTGTTTCCGGCTCGAAGTGATGAACCTATGTTTGTTTCATTGCCAGTGACAAAGTTCCACAAAAGATTGTCACAGTCAGCCTCGTAACGCGAGTAATACCGAACAGATGGTCCTTCGCTGCTCTTCATGGTCTTCTGTTAGGCAGCGAGGAACCCAGCGGGCATATATCTTCAGGTGTTCCAACTGGAGGAAGACTGTGTCAGGCACTATCAACAGAGACGTCCCGTTGAGCAGCGAGGTGTTTGATTGTCATCCATTGGTCACCTCTAATGAGAGTGTCCGCACCTTCCAACGTTGCAGGAATGACAGCTGTGTGCGGCCGGCCGGTTCGAGGGCGCAACCTTGGTGCAAGGATGGCAGACGTCTCGCCCTGAGAGTCGCAGTGTTTTTCCCCGTAGACATTCTAAAAGCGCCTACGAGTAACCGCGATACTCTGGCTTTTCGCCAAAAGAAATTCAGTGACAGCTCTCTGCTTGTCGGGCACCTCCGCTGCAGGTGCCATTTTGAAGGCTACGTATGGCGCCGCCACCTATGAAGCTGTAGGGTCTGAAACAGGAATATTCCACGCTGTTTCACATCAGATTCCGCATTTCTTCAACCTAAATTGCCTTAGAAATAAATGTATTGCATTAGTTATTGAACGTCCCTCGTAGGCTTGCGGTAGCTCTGTAGAGATGAAGAGACTTGCACAGGACAGAGTCGCGTAGAGAGCTGCATCAAATCAATCTTCTAACTGAAGATAACTATAACAGTGATTCATAAGATTGTAATTTGTAAACACTGATAACGTGCAGGGAACGAGAAAAGTGCTTTGCCCCTAGGAACAAGTCCGACACTTGGTTGGCAAAATTAGAAAATTTCAAAGCACAATAGCCACTAGTTGTTCATCATGATATTACGAGGGCAGTTCAATAAGTAATGCAACACTTTTTTTTCTGAAACAGGGGTTGTTTTATTCAGCATTGAAATACACTAGGTTATTCCCCAATCTTTTAGCTACACAACACTATTTTTCAACGTAATCTCCATTCAATGCTACGGCCTTGCGCCACCTTGAAATGAGGGCCTGTATGCCTGCACGGTACCATTCCACTGGTCGATGTCGGAGCCAACGTCGTACTGCATCAATAACTTCTTCATCATCCGCATAGTGCCTCCCACGGATTGCGTCCTTTATTGGGCCAAACATATGGAAATCCGACGGTGCGAGATCGGGGCTGTAGGGTGCATGAGGAAGAACAGTCCACTGAAGTTTTGTGAGCCCCTCTCGGGTGCGAAGACTTGTGTGAGGTCTTGCGTTGTCATGAAGAAGGAGAAGTTCGTTCAGATTTTTGTGCCTACGAACACGCTGAAGTCGTTTCTTCAATTTCTGAAGAGTAGCACAATACACTTCAGAGTTGATCGTTTGACCATGGGGAAGGACATCGAACAGATAACCCCTTCAGCGTCCCAGAAGACTGTAACCATGACTTTACCGGCTGAGGGTATGGCTTTAAACTTTTTCTTGGTAGGGGAGTGGGTGTGGCGCCACTCCATTGATTGCCGTTTTGTTTCAGGTTCGAAGTGATGAGCCCATGTTTCATCGCCTGTAACAATCTTTGACAAGAAATTGTCACCCTCAGCCACATGACGAGCAAGCAATTCCGCACAGATGGTTCTCCTTTGCTCTTTATGGTGTTCGGTTAGACAACGAGGGACCCAGCGGGAACAAACCTTTGAATATCCCAACTGGTGAACAATTGTGACAGCACTACCAACAGAGATGTCAAGTTGAGCACTGAGTTGTTTGATGGTGATCCGTCGATCATCTCGAACGAGTGTGTTCGCACGCTCCGCCATTGCAGGAGTCACAGCTGCGCACGGCCGGCCCGCACGCGGGAGATCAGACAGTCTTGCTTGACCTTGCGGCGATGATGACACACGCTTTGCCCAACGACTCACCGTGCTTTTGTCCACTGCCAGATCACCGTAGACATTCTGCAAGCGCCTATGAATATCTGAGATGCCCTGGTTTTCCGCCAAAAGAAACTCGATCCCTGCCCGTTGTTTGCAACGCACATCCGTTACAGACGCCATTTTAACAGCTCCGTACAGCGCTGCCACCTGTCGGAAGTCAATGAAACTATACGAGACGAAGCGGGAATGTTTGAAAATATTCCACAAGAAATTTCCGGTTTTTTCAACCAAAATTGGCCGAGAAATAAAATGTGTTGCATTACTTATTGAACTGCCCTCGTATGATATTTTACACGCAAAAACAGGATTGTTTCATGTTTCATTCTTTCCATTCCACAAATCTCTGTCCATCATGGTCTTCCGTACGGTCCCTTCTAATAATCTGATGTAGTATTATAAATCGAACACTCACCGAGAACATATGAGCATTTGGTGTTTCTTGGGCTTTCCGCAAAACAGCGCAGGCGTCACTGAGCCATTTTCTAGAACTTGGGTGAAGTAGCTGTTGAGTTTGCGTCATAAGTAAATTTGACGTGTTTCTGACTGTCGAAACTGATGAACGGTGTAATTTTCAGCGCCACGTTATACTTTTAAAGGTAAAAAGTGACGTTATCATACTACAATTGAAGTTTAAGTAGTCTACTGTAAACTGAATCGTGATAGTGAAATTACGATTCTCATCATGTTTTAATGTTTGATGTCGGGTAGAAAGGGCCATACCAAAGTCGGGTGTATACAGAGCGAACATTAATAAAAGTACAGGCTGAAATTTAATAAAACCGAAAAACTGCAGGGACAGGTTCCTGGCTGGAAATGGAGGAAAAACCGTCCTATGAAAACGTGTCCAGAAATGCATAGTTGCCACGGGAGGTGACGCTGACGAATGACGGTTCCTCTGACCACGTGCCGTGTCTTTCTTGTGTCTTGCAGGCAGTCTTGCGTACTGTAAGCAGCAGAATGGTCCAGTATTCGTGTCGGGAGCAAGTCGAGATAGTGTTTGTGTACGGCCAAGCAGATGGAAGCTGTCGAGAGGCTCTCGCAGACACCAACCACATCACACAACATTGCAAGACCTTTTTGGGCGTTTACCGAGCGAGGTGGCGCAGTGGGTAGACACTGGACTCGCATTCGGGAGGATGACGGTTCAATCCCGCGTCCGCCCATCCTGCTTTAGGTTTTCTGTGATTTCCCTAAATCGCTCCAGGCAAATTCCGGGATGGTTCCTTTGAAAGGGCACGGCCACCTTCCTTTCTCGTGCTTCCCTAATCCGACGAGACCGATGACCTTGATGTCTGGTCTCCTTCCTCAAACAACCTCCCCCCCCTTTTTGGGCGTTTGTGTGATCATGGGTCCTTTCAGACAGACGAACGTGCAGGAGAGCGTACAACAGATTTGGAGGACCGGTTTCTACAGGATATTGAGACGAACCCTAGTACAAGTTCCAGGCAAGAGCCCCGCCAACATGGTGTAAGCCAAAGCACGATTATGTGCAGCCTGCCTGACAATCGCTGCTCTCCCTATCACCTGTAATCCCATGGAGGCCACTTTGAACATCTGTTGTGACATGAATGTGATTCAGGTCTGTATTGAGTTCTGGGACGATTTTTTGTCGTTGCACGAAAACCGTCCATTTCCGGACACATGTTCATAAGACTTTTTTCCTCCGTTGCCAGCCAGGAATACGTCCCTGCAGTTTGTCGGTTTTCTTAATGACAGCGGAATTGTGCGATGCCTCCGATGGGCATTTTCAAACCAGCATTTGAAAGAAATACGAAGGAATGCTCGTAGCTCACATGACAGATTTATGTTTCAGGTTAAAGCCGCTAAGTAAGACTGAATTTCCAACATTGGCTTCATATTTGCCAGAAAATTTAATAGAGAAAAGAAATTGGCACTTAAAGATATCTATCAAAACTTTATTAAGAAGCATCCAGAACTCTCTTACAGAAAACCTCAGCCAACAGATGTAATACATTGTGTCAGGTTCAGTCGACCAGCAGGTGAAAGGTTCTTTAACCAACAGTTCTCTTTATTATTTTACATTTTCTATATACAAATTAATTTGTTTGTGAACAATCGCAAGCATATTTTTAGGGTTCCGAGCCTCAATCTGTAGAAACGAAACCCTTATGGGATCGTTTTGTTGTCCATCTGACTGACTGACTATCTGTCTGTCTGTCCTGCTGTTATGAACCCTTTTTCTTAGAAACGAGTAGACGTATCAAGTTCAAATTTATCTCATCTATTAAGATCTATAGTGACTTGGGAGTGTAAAAAATTTATGCTTCTAAGTCAGTTCAATAAAAGGATACGGCCATTTATGTCACGTATTTTGATACTCGAAATCCCACTCACCAAATCCTGTAGGGTACTTCCCGTTGACTTGGAATCACGAAATTAGGCAAGAATCATGGTTTCGCTGTAGAAGCAAAGTAAAAAAAAAATCATAAAACTGTTAAACTGCAATTATAAGGCATAACAAAAATATTTTTTGCCATTAGAACATACATTCGTCTAAACATAATAGACGAATATTACTGCGTGCAAACATTAAATACAAGTTGTAGTCATATTCTAGTAAGTAAATAAAAATATTTTATTACATCTTCCATATCTACATATATAAAGCCCCGCGCTCTCTTCTTTGTGCATGTCCAGGCTTATCTGAGGAACTGCTGTAGAGATTTTTATATGGTCTTAGAATCTCTGGAACTGATATCTTGCCAGCATCTACATCGAAATTTTCGAGATTCTCGATTCCCAGGATGCATGAACTACATATATTAAGTTCGCACGGAACCCTCAGTCCGGGAGTCCTATTGGCACTTGGCCATTTTTTTTATTTGAAAACCTGTATCTTCTTGTATGGCTCATACAGCCCGACATTTTTCATGGATCTCGAATCGTAAGTCTTAGTAAATCTCTCCTTGCCGTGTGATATTTTGCTTAAAAATCTTTTTTTCACCATATACACCACGACAAAAGTTCAAGTAAGTATTTTATGCAGTTATACTTTATTTCAAAACAACACTTTATACACCTTTTCTCTTAAGTCGTCCATATTAGGTGCCGAGCACTTACACATGGGTCTCCAAGCGAGCCGTCTGCCAGAAAATAGCGAATGTGTGGTTGCGAGCTTCCAAGGACTACAGAATGACTTAGTGTCCTAGTTAGCACAAATGCTTCAGAAACGTTTGACAAGAAATACAGGGTGATTATACACTACTGGCCATTAAAATTGCTACACCAAGAAGAAATGCAGATCATAAACGTGTATTCATTGGACAAATACATTATACTAGAACAGACATGTGATTACATTTTCACGCAATTAGGTTGCATAGATCCCGCGAAATCAGTACCCAGAACATCCGCCTCTGGCCGTAATAACGGCTTTGATACGCCTGGACATTGAGTCAAACAGGGCTTGGATGGCGTGTACAGGTACAGCTGCCTATGCAGTTTGAGCACGATACCATAGTTCATCAAGAGTAGTGACGCGTATTGTGACGAGCCAGTCGCTCGGCCACCAATGACCAGACGTTTTCAATTCGTGAAAGATCTGGAGAATGTGCTGGCCAGAGCAGCAGCCGAACATTTTCTGTATCCAGAAAGGCCCGTACAGGACCTGCAACATGCGGTCGTGCATTACCCTGCTGAAATGTAGGGTTTAGCAGGGATCGAATGGAAGGTAGAGCCACGGGTCGTAACACATCTGAAATGTAACGTCCACTGTTAAAAGTGAAGTCAATGCGAACAAGAGGTGACCGACACGTATACACAATTCCACCCCATAACATCACCCGGGGGATACGCCAGTATGGCGATGACAATTACACGCTTCCTATGTGCGTTCACTGCTATGTCGCCAAACACGAATGTGACCATGATGATGCTGTAAACAGAACCTGGATTCATCGGTAAAAATGACGTTTTGCCATTTGTGCATCCAGACTTGTCGTTGAGTACACCATCGCAGGCACTCCTGTCTGTGATGCAGCGTCAAGGGTAACTGCAGCCATGATTTTCGAGCTGATAGTCCATGCTACTGCAAACGTCGTCGAACTGTTCGCGCAGATGGTTGTTGTCTTGCAAATGTCCCCATCTGTTGACTCAGGGCTCGAGACGTGGCTGCACGATCCGTTACAGCCATGCGGATAAGATGCCTGTCATCTCGACTGCTAGTGATACGAGGCCGTTGGGATCCAGCACGGCGTTCCGTATTACCCTCCTGAACCCACCGATTCCATAATCTGCTAGCAGTCATTGGATCTCGACCAACGCGAGCAGCAATGCCGCGATACGATAAACCGCAATCGCGATAGGCTACAATCAGACCTTTATCAAAGTCGGAAACGTGATGGTACGCATTTCTGCTTCTTACAGAAGGCATCACAACAACGTTTCACCAGGCAACGCCGGCCATCTGCTGTTTGTGTATGAGAAATCGGTTGGAAACTTTACTCATGTCAGCACGTTGTAGGTGTCGCCACCGGCGCCAACCTTGTGTGAATGCTCTGGAAAGCTAATCATTTGCATATCACAGCATCTTCTTCCTGTCGGTTAAATTTCGCGTCTGTAGCGCGTCATCTTCGTGGTGTAGCAATTTTAAGGCCAGTAGTGTACTTAAACCTAAGTAACCTAAGGATATCACACACATCCATGCCCGAGGCAGGATTGGAACCTGCGACCGTAGCGTCGCGCGGTTCCAGACTGTAGCGCCTAGAAGCGCTCGGCCACTCCGGCCGGCTGTTGTGCTTCTGCTATTAATGTAAGTTTTTAGCACCACTACAGCCATACAACTACGCCACCCGGTGGTATGTATTGGTAGTTGGTTTCTGAAACGACTGTCTGGCATCAGTTGAGCAACTATGACGAGAATATAATTACGTCACACTATACTATATATTAAGGTGTTTTATATGGTATGTAAAATTAATTGTGGTTCTTTTTAAATATTCCTGCTCTTAATGTATACGTTGTGTTTGTACTTTCCCGACAATTATGTTGACCTGGAAGACGTTGTGATTAGAGGCCACGTCCGAGACGCACTATCAAATATAATTTTTAACAACAAGTAGTCTGTTGATTCTAGTGAAGTAATAAAGGAATGATGTAAGACGTGCCCAGAGTTCATAAAATGATCACGCCCCTTTGTGTGACTTTGTGCCGCAACTTAAAGAGATTCAAGTAATTTTGTATCCCTCATTTCTGATGGTAACTGGTAATACATGAAATTATGGCTTACTGTCAGTAATAATTAGGTATGGCATGGGTTTTCTATTGTAATATAATACGAATGCTGCAGCCACTCACTTAAGCCCTCGTGACAGTGTTTCAGTAAGATAAGTCACAGAATCTAGTTGTAGCTGCAAGTAATTTATTTCCTCTTCCAGCCCATTGCCGGCAGAAGCCTTTCTGGTTGACTGTACTCGGGCAGTTTGCGTGTCAAGTGTCATACGTATAACTGTCTCATGTTCAGGACTGTGATGAGAGCGTTGTACTGTCGTGTTTTTCTGTTGTTGATGAGGATGAAAGAAGGTAGAGGGTGGAACCCGGTGGTGGCTCGCAGCCAACCGCTCTCGAATAACATCAGGGGGGCTGCTGAGTTTCTCGCTTGACCTCGCCAGGCCAAGTGGATCGCATTCAAGGCTTTTGGAGCTCGGAAAAAATCTAGAGTAATCGTGGGCTATTTAACCCGAATGTCTAAAAGAATTAAATTTAATTTCTAAATAGGTCACATTGATCTGCAATAGCGGTACAAGTCGTTGCATGTATCGCAGTGCTACCTGGAGTAATTGTAAGAGTAATGTCACTGACGTTGTGCCATACTGACGCACACGTTTGCGTAGTTAAAACATGTCCGAAGTTCGATAATACAGGGTGGTCCATTGATCGTGACCGGGTCAAATATCTCACGAAATAAGCGTCAAACGAAAAAACTACTAAGAAAGAAACTAGTCTAGCTTGAAGGGGGAAACCAGCAGGCGCTATGATTGGCCCGCTAGATGGCGCTGCCATAGGTCAAACGGATACCAACTGCGGTTTTTTTAATAGGAACTCACCATATTTTATTACATATTTGTGTAGTACGTAAAGAAATACGAATGTTTTAATTGGACCACTTTCTTCGCTTTGTGATAGATGGCGCTGTATTAGTCACAAACATATGGCTCACAATTTTAGATGAACAGCTGGTGACACGTCGGTTTTTTAAAATAAAATACAGAACGTATGTACGTTTGAATAGTTTATTTCGGTTGTTCCAATGTGATACATGTACCTATGTGAACTTTGTAGTGGACTGACAAGACAGCCAGTCCACAGTGACGGGTAACCGAAAGGCACGCGCTTAAACTCATGCACGATGGCGTGAGGTCTGAAACAGGATACGTAATGAATGCTATAAAGGAAAGTACGTAGCTTCTGGAATACTTAACTTTAATCCACAATTGGTGAACATTTGTCTTGTTGATATAGTATATGCGTCATTAGATACATAGCAAAGGATAATCGGCGCCTTGCTAGGTCGTAGCAATTGACTTAGCTGAAGGCTATGCTAACTATCGTCTCGGCAAATGAGAGCGTAATTCTCAGTGAACCATGGCTAGCAACGTCGGCTGTACAACTGGGCGAGTGCCAGTACGTCTCTCTAGACCTGCCGTGTGGTGGCGCTCGGTCTGCTATCACTGACAGTGGTGACACGCGGTTCCGACGTATACTAATGGACCGCGGCCGATTTAAAGGCAAGTGTGGTGTCTGGCGGTGACACCACAAACTTATCATTTCTGAAAAAGGCACGCTGTAACAGCATGATTACCTGTAAATACCACATTAATGCAATAAATGCTCAAAATGATGTCCGTCAACCTCAATGCATTTGGCAATACTCTCAACAGCGAGTAGTTCGCCTTCCGTATTGTTCGCACATGCATTGACAATGAGTTGATGCATGTTGTCAGGCGTTGTCGGTGGATCACGATAGCAAATATCCTTCATTTCCCCCACAGAAAGAAATCCGGGGACGTCAGAACCGGCGAACGTGCGGGCCACCTGTCATGAAATATGCTATTCAATACTGCTTCAACCGCACGCGAGCGATGTGCCGGACATCCATCATGTTGGAAGTATATCGCCATTCTGTCATGCAGTGAAACATCTTGTAGTAACATCGGTAGAACATTACGTAGGAAATCAGCATACATTGCACCATTTAGGTTGCCATCGATAAAATGGGGGTCAATTACCCTTCCTCCCATAATGCCACACCGAACATCAACCCGCCAAGGTCGCTGATGTTCCACTTGTCGCAGCCATCGTGGATATTCCGTTGCCCAATAGTGCATATTACGCCGGTTTACGTTACCGCTATTGGTGAATAACGCTTCGTCGCTAAATAGAACGCGTGCAAAACATTTCTCATCGTCCCGTAATTTCTCTTGTGCCCAGTGGCAGAACTGTACACGACGTTCAAAGTCATCGCCATGCAATTACTGGTGCATAGAAATATGGTACGGCTGCAATCGATGTTGATGTAGCATTCTCAACTCCGACGTTTTTGAGATTCCCCGTTCTCGCTCAGTTTGTCTGTTACTGACGTGCGGATTAGCCGCGACAACAGCTAAAACACTTACTTGGGCATCATCATTTGTTGCAGGTCGTGGTTGATGTTTCACATATGGCTGAACACTTCCTGTTTCGTTAAACAACGTAACTATCCGGCGAACGGTCCGGACACTTGGATGATGTCGTCCAGGACCGCGCAGCATACATAGCACACGCGTGTTGGGCATTTTGATCAAAATATCCATACATCAACACGATATCGACCTTTTCCCCAATTGGTAAACGGTGCATTTTAACACGGGTAATGTATTACGAAACAAATACTGTCCGCACTGGCGGAATGTAACGTGATACCACGTACTTATACGTTTGTGACTATTACAGCGCCATCTATCACAAAGCGAAAAAAGTGGTCCAAGTAAAACATTCATATTTCTTTACGTACTACACGAATACGTAATAAAAAATGGGGGTTCCTATTTAAAAAAAAACGTAGTTGATATCCGTTTGACCTACGCCAGCACCATCTAGCGGGCCAACCATAGCGCCATCTGGTTTCCCCCTTCAAGCTAGACGAGTTTCGTTCTTTGTAGTTTTTTGTTTGATGCTTATTTCGTGAGATATTTGGGCCGGTCGCTGTCAATGGTCCACCCTGTATATCCCCTGATAAGAACCAAATTTTCATAATTCATTCGTGTGAATCACGGTGCACCGCAACGGATACATAAAGCTTTGAACTGTTATTATTTTTTTTATTTTACCGTTATTAATGATAATCTATATGCCTAAACTGGTGACGAGATTTCAAGGCAACAGGCGCAAAAAATATAGTTAGTGTGTTTAATGAGATTTATTTTTTGGGAAATGGTTGACAGCTGAAAAATAAATTTGGTTGCGTGGCTAGTTAGGGCCGGAGGTTTTCTTGACGGCTGTTCCGCAGAGAGTAACTTCACGTAAGTTGAGCCCATCCGCTCGTGGAAACCGGTCGAGGAGGCGTGTTCCGCCTGCAGTCGTGTAACTGCGACCGCTGCTTACGATGTCTGTCAGGCAGTTGCGCTAATTAACTGCTTCACAGACCCTTAGTGGATGACGAGTGGAAACTCAAGAGCAGCGTGTTCACAGCTGCACGTCTGTAGTGCTCAACATTCATTACACTCCGCCGGTAATGTCAAGTACTGAACATACTAGTATTCGAACTTCTGAAAACTAAAAATCCAATAAAAGAAATATTTCCATCATTACAGCAGTATGTATCTGAACTGCAGATCCCGTGTCGCTCAAGGGCCTGGTGCAATTCTTTCAATTGCACGCCACTTTGGCGACTTACGCGTCCCTTACCTGCTGGGGAAAAGAGACTTACAGTGTAACGTAGAATTCGGACCACGTGTCGTTCCAGCCGAATCTTCAAATCACCGAGAGGTTAAAGGTTGACTAGAAAAACAGGTGGTCCGACCGGGATTCGAGGAACCGTGTTACATGTACGGAGTAACACTTGAACGGAAATGGAGTACATTGAAATTTCTACTGAGCCCAGGACACTTAAGGTAGTGGACGTTGAAACAGGCTGTTCCTGAAGCAATCAGCGAACTCGTTTATTGACATACGGCTGCGGTACGTGGCTTTGTACCAGAGTTTAGTACTGCAGTTGATCTCTGATTGGCAAGTAGTGTTTCGTATTCTAAGTGATGTGGAGATGAAGTTCGGGACGAACAAAGGCAATGATTTATTTTCTTACAACGGACATCATTAGTTGGTGGACCATATCAACAAGGAAGATGGAACTGGCGCTGGGAAAACGTTACAAAAATAAATGCAAAGTAAGACTACCCACTAAAAACAGCATAGTTTTAGGCGAAGCTAGCCATGTTTGGATTCCAGGTATTCAAACCAAGTTCAAAAATATTTTGTGAAGGCAAAAAAAGGTTAAAAAAATTAGATCTTACAGTTTCATCAGTTTACTTTGGAGAAGTACGGAAGCTCTTCATTCGAAGCTACGACTTAGTAATATCGTTACCATCACATTAAAGTGCGAAATGATTGCTGAATCGCATTAGGCGAAAATATGTGGAAACTACACAAGATCTGAGCGATTCTGAAGGAATATTGTTTCAAGAAAATAATTTATTGACGAATGACGGTAGCAGTTTCTTTTTACTTCCACGTGACAACAGGTGACCAATTGAGAGACTATTAATGTCTGCCCGCTAAAAGTGAAATCATGATCAGCAAGCTGTGAATCATTCTTTGTGGATGGTATGCTCAAGAGTTCGAATCAGCAGTTGGGACAGTTATTTATACTCCAAGACAATCTTAGACGTTCTTTGAAGGAAAAAAAACACTATTCCAGTTGTTTAAGTTTTCCTAGAGAAAAAACAGCTAGAAACTTTTGATCGTATTTTTAAAGCTATTAAAACCAACGAGCCCGGATGAACCCTGAGTCTCTGACGATGGGCATCCATATTGCTATCGTCCAATGAGCTAGAAGTTTGTTTTCTGATACACAGATTATGGGCTGCAATTATTATTTTAATCAACGTTTGCGGAAACAAGTCCAGTTTTGCAGCCCTGTTCCTGCCGGTATGGAAAACGAAGAAGTACGCTGTTACTTGTGCATTCAACTGTAGTACCTTTTCTACTGGAAATGTTAGGTGGTAGTTCGCCGTGTATTCAGGAGGAAAATCCTGCAGACCAAAAGTTGCAGGACTTCGTAGTGGTGGTAAGTTCCTATGGGACCAGACTGCTGAGGTCATCGGTCCGTTGGCTTACACGCTACTTAATCTAACTTACACGAAGGACAACACACACACACCCATGCCCGAGTGAGGGCTCGAACCACCGACGTGGGTAGGGGGGCGGGGGGGGGGGGGGGGGAACGTGCGAACCGTGGCAAGGCGCCCAAGACCACGCGGCTGCAGGACTTCTACGATCATTTGATGGACCAGTGCCTCGATAAGAGCGTATGCCAAGATATATGTGGTAGTGAAGTTTGATACGTTAATATCAAAAGTTCATCCAAATGCTTCCTCATTAGCAAAAAGTGTACGACAAGATAGTGTACCATGGCCACCAGTTTGACAGATTACTTTTAAATTTCGATGGGAAAACAAGAAATAAATCAGCATCTTGACTGACTAGGCTATTGTAAAGACTTCAAAAAGACTCAAAATCGATGGCAGCTGTAAATATTGAAAAGTAGTTTACTGCACGTCATACTCATTTGTAATCATGTAAATATTTTAAATAAATTTAATGGAGGACAAAAACACACTGTCTCCTCATGGTGTTCAATGCAAACGCCACAAAGTCGAATAAAAGTCTCTTCAAAGGTCGTTCCTCTTCAAGAGAATTATCGTAGCGTTCCCCCTGAGAGATTCTTAGAATCAAAATCCTTATGGGTGGACACCAAATGCAAAGTCTTTGCAACGGGAACGCAGACAAATTACAAATTATATGCAACTACATCTATTCTATCCCCCTTTGCCCGAAGATGGATAAACTAGTCTGAAACTGGAAATGTCAAAATAAATTATCATGAGAAAGTGACTGGTAGCAGTTTTGCAACATTTCAACATACACTGAAACTGATGCCTAGTAAAACACGTCGTACGCTGCAGCACGGTGTGCTTTAGTGTGCCCTGTTATCTGTGAAAAGCTGTTTATCCCAGCAATTGCCCAAGGCTTGATCAACCGCAGGATTCTGTCTCCCGATACCTCACTTTCCAGGCACGCAGTATATTACTCAACTGAAAGTCCTACTCGCAGTTAGCTGCAAACACAGTGATTAGGAGACTTTTTGATTTCGTGTCCCAAACTTCCTAATGAGCGCCACGAACATGGTATGAATCAGGAATTGATGTCATAAGTAAAATCCTACAGAGACATCAGTCGTTAGCCCTGTGGTGCATGATTTTCACTACATTGCACGTCCGCCCCAATAGCTGAGTCGCCAGCGTGACGGATTGCCGTCCTACGGGCCCGGGTTCGATTCCCGGCTGGATCGGGGATCTTCTCCGCTCAGAGTCTGGGTGTTGTGTTGTCTTCATCATCATTTCATCCCCATCCGGCGCACAGGTCGCCCAATATGGTGTCGAATGTAATAAGACCTGCACAAAGGCGGCCGGACCTGCCCCGTAAGGGGCCTCCCGACCAATGACGCCAAACGCTCATTCCACACCATTCACATTTCATTCAGGTTGGTTAATGTCTGTGATGAAACATTTGGAACTAAGCTTGGAAAAGCAAACTTACGGTAAAATGCATTTTAACAGTTTATCAAAAAAGGAATGTTGCTACATGATACATAACTATTAAATTTCACCGGTACCATAACGTTTTCCCTTCCTGCTTATATAAAGCTTCTTATTGTAACTTCAAGACCAGAGTAACGTTTTTCTTGAATTTTCTGAATAGAAATCTACCCACAATCTTCTTGAGGAGGCGCTGATTGTAAGCCTTGGAGCTTGTTGACTGTACTGAACAGATCTTCAGTTTATTCCCTAAATTTGTATTTACACACTCAACAGGCAAATTAATTGATTTCCAACGACTGGCTGCCAACTGGTTCATTTCAGTTTTCCTGGAAATCTTGCAACTTGTTTTCCCCTGTTTGAGTTTATCCCAAGGTCAAAGTAAAGATGATTCGGTTTGATGGTGACAGACATCAAAAATTATCTTGGGCACCTTTCGGTATGCCACAGCCCCTTCGCAGTCGGTATTTCAGACATTTCTTAGACGTACTTGTAATTCGAATACAGCCAAGGTGTTTTGGAATCTAACAGTAAACACTCCTCAGATGTGAAATAGCAATTACATTTTTCTAAATGTAAGTTTTAGATTGGAATCTTCTCTTAAAATGGAGAGTAGTTATTTTTAAAGGGATGAAAGGAGCATGATGGTCGTGTTAGGAACTTCAAAGCGGTTAGACACATCAACATCTGCATATCAATACAGGATGCATAGTCTGTGTGTTTATTGAATGCTATGTTGTCTTGATACGTTTAGTGTTCTAGTAATGTGCTTCAAAACCTTGAACATTCCGAAAAATTCAGATTAGAACAATATTGTAACAGATTTCCATGCAAAGGATTATGGACTCTTAGAAGGCGAACAGCAAGAAGCCAAAGTGAAGAAATCAAAAACAGAATGAAAACAAAGAAAACAGAGCTCCGTTGTTAAGCAATATGAGTGACGAAAGTATTTATAATATGGGAACAGAGAAAAAGATATCGCAATAATTTTCACAACATTTTCAATGTGAAAATACATGTATATATGGTTCTCGGGCGAAACGTCGGATGTCATAGTGCAAACTCCACAATATTTCGTCAGCGCAACTGGCCGACATCTTCAGGTGCGACGAACACACTGCTAAGGTAGGTTTTTTTTTTCCTTTATTGTAATTTTAACCACCTATACAGGCGGGCTGTCAGCAGCATATTACGCTGCTCTTCAGCCTTAAGTGGAACAATAACATGACATAGAGGTGATACAGATATTACAAAAAAACGGCGGGCAAAAAAATGGAGATACAAAGAAAACAATAAACGTGAAGCCGTTCACGCTGGACGATAAAAACACTAACACATGCTGACACTGCGCACAAAACACGGAGGACGCCGACGGCACATGTGAACAGTGGAGTTGGAACTGCGAAAGAACGCGAAACACAAAACGAAGCACACACACGAAACACTGATGGCGATGATCTACCGGCGCGCGAATGTCTAAGGCAGGACCAGGTTGGGTCCTTAGTTAGCAAAAATTTAGCGAAAAACTTTGGAGCTCCTCAAAAACAGCACGATCTCCGATGTGGTTGTTAAGAGACTACGTTCACAGGCACCCGTACCTCCCAGGCTATACGGATTGCCCAAAATTCACAAGGATAATGTGCCACTGCGGCCTATTGTGAGCAATATCGGGGCACCAACGTATAATCTCGCGAAACATCTGGCAGCGCAATTGAGCCCTTTAGTAGGAAAGTGTGAGCATCATATCCGTAACTCACAAGACTTTATTCGTCGGCTCAAGAACTTACGACTCGCACCATCAGATATACTCGTGAGTTTTGACGTAGTCTCACTTTTTACTCGAGTACCATTGCAGGAATCGTTGTTGCTCATTAGCGAGAAGCTGGATGGGGAACTTTTAGACTTATTCCAACATGTGCTCACCTCGACATACTTTTTATTTAATGGACAATACTTTGAACAGACTGACGGCGTCGCAATGAGTAGTCCCCTGTCACCCATTGTGGCTAATCTTTTTATGGAAGACTTCGAGGAGAGAGCACTCCAGACGTCGGATTTGAAACCTACGTGTTTTTGGCGATATGTGGACGACACCTTTGTTATCTGGCCTCACGGCATTGCATCGCTGAATGTTTTTTTTGAGCATCTTAACTCGCTTCATCCCAACATCAAGTTCACGATGGAGATGGAGAAAAACGGCGAACTTCCATTCTTGGACGTGTTGGTACGGAGAAAAGAAGATGGCACATTGGGTCACGCAGTGTACCGTAAACCAACGCATACGGACTTATACTTACAGGCCACCAGCTGTCACCATCCTTCGCAACGAAGTGGCGTACTGAGGACGTTGGTCCACAGAGCACGAGCCATATCAGACTCAGACCGCTTATCCAATGAGCTATTCCATCTGCGTACCGTTTTCCAACAAAATGGATATTCCGAACGGGAGATTCGCCGTGCCTTACAACCGAAGCGGGTTACCCAACGTGAGGAAGTGGAAGAAGGCGAAGAACAAAGGGGAATGGTCATCTTGCCATACATCGGCGTTGTCACTTCAAAAATGGGAAGATTATTGAAGAAGCATAAAGTTAAATGTGTTTTTCGTCCGCCGGAAAAACTCAGAGCTCTCTTGGGCTCATCTAAGGACAGCCTTGGCCTAAGAAGACCCGGTGTTTACGAGATTCCTTGTAGCTGCGGCATGTCGTACATCGGACAAACTTGTCGCACTGTAGAAGAGAGATGCACTGAACACCGACGCTACACTCATCTGGAGCAACCAGAAAAGTCTGCAGTGGCCGAGCATTGTCTCAGTACAGGCTATTCTATGAATAATCAACATACAAAAATTCTCGCATCGACGAGTTCGTACTGGGACAGTGTTATTAAGGAAGCAGCGGAAATACGTAGCTCGACGAATCTTGTAAACAGAGACACGGGCTTTCAGCTTAGTACAGCTTGGGATCCAGCACTGGCCATATTGAAGTCACTTCGAGCAGAGAGGAATGCTATTGGTCATAAGACTGACGACGATTCGCCAGCAACATAAATATTCTGTTGACAACGGGAGAATAATCAAGGCACCTACGTGGACGCGCAATTTTGCTTGCGGCTTCCGTCAGAGGTCGCTGGGGCGGCCGATGGCAGCGCAGAGTAACAGCGGCAGCCTCTGCGCTTGCGGCTTCCGACAGAGGTCGCTGGGGCGGCCGATGGCAGCGCAGAGCAGCGGCGGCAGCCTCCGCGCGTGCGCCGAAGTTTTTGGTTCTTCATCCTGTAGGTGGCGTTACTGTTCTTCCAGCTACCAGCTGATATCGTCGCTATTGGCCATCGAATTTGGCGCCTCCACGCATGCGCACTACCTGCCTAAAACTGGGATAAATAGGGGGCCCTGGTCCTGCCTTAGATCCCCTCCCCCATCTCTTCCCCTCCCTCCCTTCTTCATGTCTCCCTCATCTCCTTGAACCTGGCAGATCCTCTGTATTGATCATCATCAGTGTGCCCCATCAGTGTTGTGTTTAGTGCTGTTTCTCGTGTGCGTCAAGAGGTGTGATTTTAATTGTGTACTGCCTTGAGGTTCGCCGTCAGTGTTACGCTGTGTGCTATGCCATCCGTCAACACCTTTATGCTCCAGTCGTACTGTGCCTTGTGTTCTTTTAATCGTCGCAGTGTGTGGCTTTTTGTGTGTGCTACTTTTAAACAGTTTTTTATCTCCATTTTACAGTCACCCCGTTTTTTGTCTATTGCCTTCCATGATGTCTCCCTTTTTTATATCTATGTTCGCCTTCTTCTCTCCTTTGCTGCTTTTAAATGTGTTCTATTGTTTTGTTCTATGTCTTTCGGCTGAAGAGCAGCACATATGCTGCTGCCAGCCCGCCCCGATGGGGAATTGAAATACAATAAAGAAAAAAAAAAAAAAACCTGCCTTAGCAGTGTGTTCGTCGTACCTGAAGATGTCGGCCAGTTGCGCTGACGAAATATTATGGAGTTTGCACTACGACATCCGACGTCTCACCCGAGAACCATATATACAACATGTCCGTCGGGAAAGCCTCAAGCAACACATGAAAATACATTTCTGTTTTCAGAAGGAACACTCAACGAATGAATCTATAGTTTGATCCAGTTACCATACTGCTTCTTAGGTTATAAAGGATTGCGGTTTCATTGATTTTCGGGTTATGTAGACAGTGTGAAAATTCTGCTGCAGCTAGGACTTACACACCTACTGTGTGACGTTTGCGTGATTAGTTTCTTAGAAAAATTAGTCTCGTGGACTTCTGTTTAAGCAAAGTAAATTTTCACTACCTTACAGGTTTGTAGCTACGATTACGCCGAAGTTTAGCCTTACATGCAGAAGCTGCTTTCTTTCGGCATGAAGAGAACGAAATTCGGCCACAGGAGCTCACTGGCAGACTACAACTTAAGAGCTTGTCTTCGAATTAGCATTACTCGCAAAATGGTAACAGACATTGTTCCTATAATCAAAAGCAAAATAAATACTATTCATGGATATTCTGTGTTTTTATGTTTAACAGTTAAATAAAAATGTATCTAAATATAAATTTATCAGTTTAAGTTTCGTCCTGAGACAGCAGTCGTCATAAGGCTGTAGGAGCTGTAAAAATATCATGCCAGATGTCCTCACTTTCTTTTCATCATCAAGGTATTAAAAAGAAGCTTGAATTTCATTGTCAGTTCTCATTAATAAAACAGTCTTAACAATAAATTTTCCATGAAACGCGTTAATGAGCCTCCCCTGAAGCGATAAGTGTTTGCTCACTGCTGTGGTGTGAGCGCAAACCAGCAGGCATGAGCAGCTGGGCTGAAATGCTACAGAGGGTCCGCATCTCGTGGTCGTGCGGTAGCGTTCTCGCTTCCCGCGCCCGGGTTCCCGGGTTCGATTCCCGGCGGCGTCAGGGATTTTCTCTACCTCGTGATGACTGGGTGTTGTGTGATGTCCTTAGGTTAGTTAGGTTTAAGTAGTTCTAAGTTCTAGGGGACTGATGACCATAGATGTTAAGTCCCATAGTGCTCAGAGCCATTTGAACCATTTTTGAAATGCTAGACTCCTTAACGTACCTGTACCTGTCAAAAGCCGGTTATCCCGGCAAGAGCTCCAGGTTCCGTGCATGTGTCACTCTGTGCAGATGCCGCTCCGCGCAAGTGTTCCTACCCCACAGAGAACGGATCGCTCCTCATGAGATCATATAAAATGAAAAAGCCAAGTCCTGCAGCGAATAACTAATTGACTATCTGAAATAAACAGGGGTGGCTCAGCTGAATATGAAATATGGGTACCACAACTCACATAGAAATACTGATATGGGTTTCCATCAAGCTACTAAATGAAACTTAAGGCCATTGAGATAATCTGATTTGTTTCCAGATCCATTTATATGATTCTAATCACTGAATGAACAATACATATAATTACAAAAGGACAAGAGGATAGAAAGAACTTGGCACAGGTGGACGATTTGAAATAGAATGATACGAAAATGTTGTTCACGAAAATTCTCAGTGATTGCTGAATAAGATGGTAGTCTAAAGAAAAAAAACCAGAAAAGTATAAGTATGCACCGATCCTCTCGCCCAAGCGCATATTGAATTAATTCAGGAGAAAAAAACTTTGACTTGAAATAAATAACTTCGCGTTACCCTCACTACGATGTATGCAACTGCGACTCATGCTCAGCACTCCGCTGATACTCAGGTGCAGAGAATGGCTGCAGTGTTTGAGAATTCTAAGTTTAGCCCCGGTATCTGTGACCAGGTCTCAAGTGAAGACGTCTCTGATCTGTTCCTGATGCCCTGCAATGAAGACGAGTGCTTTTTTTGCCCTAAGACGAAATACTGTTTATCATATCCTGAGACGAAACAGTCTTCTTCCAACGGAGATCTGCCATGAAGACAAGCCTTTCTCTTCAAATGGTTCAAATGGCTCTAAGCACTATGGGACTGAACTTCTGAGGTCATATCAGTCCCCTAGAACTTAGAACTACTTAAACCTAACTAACCTAAGGATATCACACACATCCATGCCCGAGGCAGGATTCGAACCTGCGATCGTAGCGGTCGCACGGTTCCAGACTGTAGCGCCTAGAACCGCTCGGCCACCCCGGCCAGCACAGCCTTTCTCCTCCACAAAATCTAGCTGGTTCTGCCAGTGCCAGAATATCAGTGGCGAATCGCGGTACACATTCTGAGTTCTAACCAATGAAAAGTTTGTAACAATTATAACAATTTCACTTCTCCTAACAAGACTGCCACGGTCAACCAACATTACTCAATGCTCTCTAAGAGAGGTGCAACAGACAAAAGGTCTCTCCCGCTAAATGTATGTTTTTGCATTTCCTCCAATCAAAACAGCTATACTTATGCACTCGTGAATTATCATCCCTGCTACCAAAATAGTTACTAAGAGCCAATCATAGTGAAAGGGTACAGTACCACCCGACATTGAAAATAGGTACAACATGCTTCATTATTTTTGATAGAACAACACATTTTTTTTGTAAAATAACACAATTTCAATTAATACAGCGAAGCCGGATACCAGTGTGGGAAAGAATGACAATTTATTTATTTAATTGATCACATGTGCACTCCCTCAAAATAAATCCCTACATCCAGTTTGGTGAGATCTGTGAAACGAATGAATGTATGGTCGTCTGCTAACCGCAGATAGTGAATGTGAATATATGATCATCTTTGTGTCGATCCTTTGGCCACCTTTGGTGGGACCAAAGAGATGAAATTTACCTGAGCTATGAGCGCCTGAAATGTGGCTGACCAATACGGTAGCATGGTCTTCCCCCACCTCGAGATAGGTGCGAGATGACCTGGAGAACGGCCATGTTTCAGCACTCTGCCGCTGTTAAGACCTGTTTTAGTTGTGCTCCGTAATGACAAAAGAGTGGAGACATGGTATGCATGTGGAATATTTAAGATTAGTTTGAAATAATAATTTCTCTATTTCAGGAACTTTTGTGGGGAGAATTAAATGTCAGGCAGGTAATATTAATGGGATCGTAGTAATCTTCGGAAGTGACCAACGGTCACAATGAAACCACGTGTAGCAATAAGTTGAAATACTTCCGTGTGCTTAAGTTAAGCTGAATTACTAGCGTGTGTACAATAAGTTGAAATATTTAAGAAATAGCGTGTGTACCATAAGCTGAAATATTTAAGAAATGGCGTGTGCAGGACTTGAAATTAGAGACGAGTACTTCCACGTGGTGAGTACTGTGTGAGTCTCAATCTGTGTATGAGACAAAAGACAAAGAGAAGTACTCGTCCATGGTATCAGTTGAGGACTCGCGTGTGTGATGAATACGTTCTTAATATTACTTTGCGTGATATGATTCCGTGTGACGCTAGGTTCAAACTCTGAGAGAGAAGCAAGGTGAGTCGGCCGTCTATCCAGCAACGCCACTTGGCCTGCATTGCACAGGAAGACGTGCATATATCTCCAGAGTTCATAGTAGGAAAGTAGAATTACGAAGTGGGGCAGTGTCGTGTGAAACTGGCATAAATACTAATGGAAGTGGGAAAGCTGAAAGTGATAGTGTTGTGACTATTTAGTGTTTGTATTCCATGTCGTAGTGTGATGTATGTCATGTAATTTGGGTATGTGTGGTTTGCATGGGAGAGTAGCAAGGTAGTTTCAAAAGATTAGTGGGTTATGCTTGTTCCTTCTGTACCGCTCGGTCTGGAGGATAGTTTCGTGATGATGATTGTGAGAGTCGAAGTGTGAGAAATAATAAAAGATCCACCATCCTATCCAGAAAGTGCACTGTAGCGTTAAATAATTACGAGACCATAATATAGAGATTCACCAATGTTCAGCCATGCCCACTGGGCGGAATTTCTCATGTGTTATTGTTGTAGGTTATAGAATTTGTGTGTTTAGGTTAGAGAATTTATCGGAATAAATGAGATACGGAAAAGAAAACGATTGGTGGACTTTTCCTTCGAATTGTATGTTGTCATGATGTCCCGAATTTATAATGTGTGCGCCATTCATATTCAGTGCGGTGGCCACGTGTTGACAAAAGCCGTTAAATAAAAGACATAAAGAAAATGTGGTATTGCCAGTGCGTAGTGTATAGTCAGAGTTCTGTAAATTACTGATAGTCAGATGCGTGTTTCCGTTGCGTATTAATCATATAGGAGGATAACTTGTAACTTAATTGTGAGTACGAGAGTTCATGTTACTCGATAAATAAGAATGAATCCACTCGCTTGGCAGACCACTCATCTTGCAGGCCTGACTGCTTGATGCCACAGTATGAGCAAGGCATGTGGGTGCCTCTCAATAGACTTCCTAACAAAATCTAAATATTTACACATGTGACCTCCTTCGGCTAGCAGTGGCCATCTCCCACACAGAATGCATTTTTTTTCCTGCCACTGTAATTTTTTCATTTTCTAAAGGGCATTCTTTAAATTTCTAACTTTCTGGAGGTTTACACGCTGGGCACTCTCTCTCGGCCAACTGCTGCCTCAGTGAACGCCTATCGTTTTCGCATCTGTGGAAAAATCAGTGCTCTATCTATCTCCTGTACCTGTCTCACTCCTGGCTTTCAGAATAAACATTTTTGTTGTCCACTTACTGCACCATTCTTTGGTGTTCTTGACCATTCTCATAGCTAGCTGGCCATCCAAAGTTGGAGAAGAAAAAAAACGAGAACGTGGCACCATATGGAGTTAAAGAAAAGATTACTACTCATATCTGCACTCATGGGTACTGGATTTAACTGTGAGCATACTTTCATGCAGCATCAAAAATTTAAATGGATTGAGTGTCTTCATCTAAATAATGCTTTATTAACAAGGTTACAGGGCAGTTTCAGAAAAACTGCACCCCAACACAAGGTGTAGAATACCTTCAGTTTGTCTGCTGCGTGGTTTCCATTTTTTGTGTTAAGTTCATCGCTAATCTTAATTTGATGGCCATCAATACTTTCATCTTTCTATGGTTTACTCTCAGTCCACATTCTATTCTTAGTAGACGTATACGTTAATCTCATTCAACAGAATCTATAACTCTCCATCACATTCACAAGGAATGCCATCAACAAACCAATAACTGATTTCTGGTTACTGATATCGAGCAAAAAAGTATAATTTATTGCCCGAATGTCTGTGCAGATCACCTGCTGTAGCTCTGGTACTTGAGGAAAGTAAATGCTTGTTACTTACGTGTTACCGTTCGTAAGCTGAAGGGCTCTGAACGGAATGATTAAATTTTCTGCCGTATGTATCCGGTATTGCCGAGGCACATACCGGTTACAAAGCATTCATAGGTTGTTACTTCTGTTATTGAAAATCGTTAAGCATAAACTTTTGGTCTTAAATTTGTTGTGCACCGTCCTCTGGCTGAACGTGATTGTCAACACAAACTGCTTTATTTCTTTGCTGTACTTTGGAAAAGACGCATTGTTCGCTGATTTCTCGCTACATGATGATTGCTCTACACAATGAGGACATGCACTACAGTATCATTAGCGAAAGATAATCTCTCCAAGCAGTTGAGATCATCATTTAATTTTACTGCCGTACTAAATACTCTGTAACAAACTGAGGTAGATCTAACTAATCAACGCTGAAGACAAACAGTTCCCGTAAAAGTCACTCGAGTCATCTGTCGCTAATGCACGGCATCTGAATTCACAGTATGCTTGTGAACGTAGGTGGCAGTAATGGATTGGGAGCTTAGGAATCGGACCACGGCGGATACGTAGTGCATGCGCGAAAGGAAACATGACACGTGAAAAAACCAATTTGGTACCCTGTGTCACGACCGACTTGGCTCGCTGAGAGTAAGAAACTGTAGGAGTCAACTACCTAGTCGGCACGAACTGGATGCGGGTACGACGACATGCGAGTAATTATCTGCCAAACCGCTGGCTTTTGGCAATCGGTAACATCTCTCGTTTACAGGCATGGAGTTTCCTTCCAGTGTACTATCGCGGCTGAATTAATTACTCGGCACAGAACAATGCTGCATCAGAATGGTGGGTTGAACAAACTTCATAACAGACGTATGGAAAAACCACACAGATGTACTGTGTAAAACAGAGAAAATTACACAGAAAGCAAACGACTGACAAAATATTAGCACTATCCGCTGTGTAGGAAAGGTATTGCCACATATGATTTTTGCGAATTTTCTACAGAAAACGTAATTAGCCATTCGGCACTGGGTATGTCCCTCTCGCTGATACGTTAACGAGCACAATAATCATGCTTTCTGATACTGGCCTGCTACTTACTTGAAGTATGCACTTTAATACACTTTGTGATTAATATTCAGGGCAGAAGTATAAAGAAAGCACTGGAACGAGCCAGAAAACTTTGAGCGGATGAGAAATGTGGAGAACTGAACAACCGACGTACGTTCTTACCTGGTTTGGTTGAGAGTAGCCGAGAGTCAGAAATGGCATATGGTGTCGTGGCAGCGTCGGCAGACTTCCTCAGCTCATCAACACCTGTTAACCATATTTAGCCAGCCGTAGTGGCCGAGCGGTTCTAGGCTCTACAGTCTGGAACCGCGCAACGGCTACGGTCGCAGGTTCGAATCCTGCCTGGGGCACGGATGTGTGTGATGTCGTTAGGTTAGTTAGGTTGTAGTTCTAAGTTCTAGGGGACTGATTGCCTCAGAAGTTAAGTCCCATAGTGCTCAGAGCCATTTGAACCATTTTAACCATTTTTATGTAACAGGCAGAGATGGATGCCCTATGATGAGACTGTCAGTGTAACAGCGTCTCTTCTTTGTTCTATACGGGATGGCTCATATCTACCACGATCCAATCTGGAGGAGGTGAAAGCAGCGAATGAGAAAACGGTGAGGTGAGTACAGAGTTTTGTCAGCTCGGTTCGGGAAAAATGCCTGTCTGCATACTTATCATTTTCGTGAGCAACGTGCCACGGGCGTGTCCCCATCCCACCACGTGCTCGAGGGTCTGTTGAAGAAGGCATTCAGTTGGCATCTCCAATCAGCGGCAGAGGGAGCAGTTTTTAACGAAGTGAGTGGCTGGCTCTGAGCACTATGTGACTTAACATCTGAGGTCATCAGTCCCCTAGAACTTAGAACTACTTAAACCTAACTAACGTAAGAACATCACACACATCCATGCCCGAGGCAGGATTCGAACCTGCGACCGTAGCAGTCGCGCGGTTCCGGACTGAGCGCCTAGAACCGCTAGACCACCGCGGCCGAAACGAAGTGACCACGTTCAAATTTATCAAGCACGTGGTGGACGAAAAGTTATCGTCGTTGGTGTCGGCGGTGGGTGTCGCATTGGAGGAATACGAAAACTATTGACTGGACGCGAGCTTTCCACGAACTGCTTGTGAGGAAGGAATCACGCGAGTAACGAAACGTTTGAAGATATTACGAAACGGTACTTCTACATCTATATCTACATCTACATCTACATACATACTCCGCAATCCACTATACGGTGCGTGGCGGAGGGTACATCGTACCACAACCAGCATCTTCTTTCCTTGTTCCACTCCCAAACGGAACGAGGGAAAAATTACTGCCTATATGCCTCTGTACGAGCCCTAATCTCTCTTATCTTATTTTTGTGGTCTCTCCGCGAAATGTAGGTTGGCGGCAATAAAATTGTACTGCAGTCAGCCTCAAATGCTGGTTCTCTAAATTTCCTCAGTAGCGATTCACGAAAAGAACGCCTCCTTTCCTCTAGAGACTCCCACCCGAGTTCCTGAAGCATTTCCGTAACACTCGCGTGATGAGCAAACCTAACAGTAACAAATCTAGCAGCCCGCCTCTGAATTGCTTCTATGTCCTCCCTCAATCCGAACTGGTAGGGATCCCAAACGCTCGAGCAGTATTCAAGAATAGGTCGTATTCGTGTTTTATAAGAGGTCTCCTTTACAGATGAACCACATCTTCACAAAATTCTACCAATGAACCGAAGACGACTATCCGCCTTCCCCACAACTGCCATTACATGCTTGTCCCACTTCATATCGCTCTGCAATGTTACGCCCAAATATTTAATCGACGTGACTGTGTCAAGCGCTACACTATTAATGGAGTATTCAAACATTACGGGATTCTTTTTCCTATTCATCTGCATTAATTTACATTTATCTACACTCCTGGAAATGGAAAAAAGAACACATTGACACCGGTGTGTCAGACCCACCATACTTGCTCCGGACACTGCGAGAGGGCTGTACAAGCAATGATCACACGCACGGCACAGCGGACACACCAGGAACCGCGGTGTTGGCCGTCGAATGGCGCTAGCTGCGCAGCATTTGTGCACCGCCGCCGTCAGTGTCAGCCAGTTTGCCGTGGCATACGGAGCTCCATCGCAGTCTTTAACACTGGTAGCATGCCGCGACAGCGTGGACGTGAACCGTATGTGCAGTTGACGGACTTTGAGCGAGGGCGTATAGTGGGCATGCGGGAGGCCGGGTGGACGTACTGCCGAATTGCTCAACACGTGGGGCGTGAGGTCTCCACAGTACATCGATGTTGTCGCCAGTGGTCGGCGGAAGGTGCACGTGCCCGTCGACCTGGGACCGGACCGCAGCGACGCACGGATGCACGCCAAGACCGTAGGATCCTACGCAGTGACGTAGGGGACCGCACCGCCACTTCCCAGCAAATTAGGGACACTGTTGCTCCTGGGGTATCGGCGAGGACCATTCGCAACCGTCTCCATGAAGCTGGGCTACGGCCCCGCACACCGTTAGGCCGTCTTCCGCTCACGCCCCAACATCGTGCAGCCCGCCTCCAGTGGTGTCGCGACAGGCGTGAATGGAGGGACGAATGGAGACGTGTCGTCTTCAGCGATGAGAGTCGCTTCTGCCTTGGTGCCAATGATGGTCGTATGCGTGTTTGGCGCCGTGCAGGTGAGCGCCACAATCAGGACTGCATACGACCGAGGCACACAGGGCCAACACCTGGCATCATGGTGTGGGGAGCGATCTCCTACACTGACCGTACACCACTGGTGATCGTCGAGGGGACACTGAATAGTGCACGGTACATCCAAACCGTCATCGAACCCATCGTTCTACCATTCCTAGACCGGCAAGGGAACTTGCTGTTCCAACAGGACAATGCACGTCCGCATGTATCCCGTGCCACCCAACGTGCTCTAGAAGGTGTAAGTCAACTACCCTGGCCAGCAAGATCTCCGGATCTGTCCCCCATTGAGCATGTTTGGGACTGGATGAAGCGTCGTCTCACGCGGTCTGCACGTCCAGCACGAACGCTGGTCCAACTGAGGCGCCAGGTGGAAATGGCATGGCAAGCCGTTCCACAGGACTACATCCAGCATCTCTACGATCGTCTCCATGGGAGAATAGCAGCCTGCATTGCTGCGAAAGGTGGATATACACTGTACTAGTGCCGACATTGTGCATGCTCTGTTGCCTGTGTCTATGTGCCTGTGGTTCTGTCAGTGTGATCATGTGATGTATCTGACCCCAGGAATGTGTCAATAAAGTTTCCCCTTCCTGGGACAATGAATTCACGGTGTTCTTATTTCAATTTCCAGGAGTGTATATTTAGAGTTAGCTGCCATTCTTTACACCAATCACAAATCCTGTCCAAGTCATCTTGTATCCTTCTATAGTCACTCAACGACGACACCTTCCCGTACACCACAGCATCATCAGCAAACAGCCGCACATTGCTATCCACCCTATCCAAAAGATCATTTATGTAGATAGAAAACAACAGCGGACCTACCACACTTCCCTGGGGCACTCCAGATGATAACCTCACCTCCGATGAACACTCACCATCGAGGACAACGTACTGGATTCTATTACCTAAGAAGTCTTCGAGCCACTCACATACTTGGGATCCAATCCCATATGCTCTTACCTTAGTAAGGAGTCTGCAGTGGGGCACCGAGTCAAACGCTTTCCGGAAGTCAAGGAATATGGCATACGTCTGATACCCTTCATCCATAGTTCGCAAGATATCATGTGAAAAAAGGGCGAGTTGCGTTTCGCAGGAGCGATGCTTTCTAAAGCCGTGCTGATGCGTGGACAGCAACTTCTCTGTCTCAAGGAAATTCATTATATTCGAACTGAGAATATGTTCGAGAATCCTGCAACAAACCGATGTTAAGGATATTGGTCTGTAATTTTGAGGATCCATCTTTCTGCCCTTCTTCTATACAGGCGTCACCTGCGCTTTTTTCCAGTCGCTCGGGACTTTACGTTGGGCAAGAGATTCGCGATAAATGCAAGCTAAGTAAGGAGCCAATGCAGTAGAGTACTCTATGTAAAACCGAATTGGAATCCCATGAGGACCTGGCGATATATTTAGTTTCGACCCATTCAGCTGCTTCACAACCCCAGGGATGTCTATCACTATGTCCTCCATACGGGAATCTGTGCGAGACTCAAACGGCGGTATGTTTGTACGATCCTCCTGCGTGAAAGATTTCTCAAACGCTAAATTTAAAATTTCAGCTTTCTTTTTGCTGTCTTCCGTTGCCAGGCCAGACTGATCAGTGAGTGACTGACTTAGAGTCTCTGACGTATTCGTTACTCTGTAGCGATACGTACGATGTCCAACAGGTCTCCTTAGCTGAGATGGCGATCATTTTGGTCCCAGCATAGGCACGGGAGCCCCATACCTCCGGCCCTCCTTTTCGCCTCCCTTTCCGCCCCTGCCCAGCCCTGCCGTCTGTGCGCACCCTACGCTTACCTGTTCCCGGGCTCCTCCCCCGTCGCGTTTCTCTTCCCACTTGGACGCCGTGCTCAGCGGACCGTGAGCCGTGAGCCGCGCACCGCGCTCACGTGTTGTTACTCGCCTCGTTATAAAGCAACATGTTCCTTATGCGCTTCTCTTACAGCACTCGTCGGGCTGCTCTGGATCAATAACTCCGCAGCGAATGAGACGTCGCAGGGGTAATGCACTGAAGGCACGGGAGATGAGCGAGCCGAGTTCGATACTCTGTCAGGAATATCTGAAATACCTTGAAGCACTGCGAATGATAGGTAACTAGAAGAGTTCCTTAAGAATGCCCAAGTGTTTTCCGCTGTTAGCGGAAATCTCAGGCACATATAAAACATACGTACTCGTAACAAAATGATTGACATTGCCCCGGAAATAAATTGAAACAGTTCAAGTCCCCCACTTTCGACCAAGGTTTTAGAGGAGTTTTCTTTGGTGTCAGGTAAATACCGAAACCGGTAAGCTGCCCCCCCCCCCCTCCCATCCCCCCATTTCTTCCAATTGGGAGTCCGCAGCTCGTGGTCGTGCGGTAGCGTTCTCGCTTCCCGCGCCCGGGTTTCCGGGTTCGATTCTCGGCGGGGTCAGGGATTTTCTCTGCCTCGTAATGACTTGGTGTTGTGTGATGTCCTTAGGTTATCTTCTGGTAAACCTTCCGGGATGTAAGGTCGTGGTCCATGAAACTCTTCAGCTCCTAACGTTTCGTCCAGAGTTGCGCTGGACATCTTCAGAGGGGTGTTTCTCCTCCGGTGAGTCTTGCCGGCAAGACTCACCGGAGGAGAAACACCCCTCTGAAGATGTCCAGCGCAACTCTGGACGAAACGTTAGGAGCTGAAGAGTTTCATGGACCACGACCTTACATCCCGGAAGGTTTACCAGAAGATATGTCATCCGGTCGTGAAAGCCTTCATACTATGGTCCTTAGGTTAGTTAGGTTTAAGTAGTTCTAAGTTCTAGGGGACTGATGACCATAGATGTTAAGTCCCATAGTGTTCAGAGCCTTCCAATTGGGAATCCCTTCAGTCCCGCTACCAGCTGGCCCTGTATTGGCTGAAAAATACCCCGACTCTCTAATGGGCCAGACATAAAACAGCCTGCTCTACTTCTTGGAGAGGAGAATGAATATGCAAAAAGAATACACTGCAAGAAAAGAATGCAACATCCTCAAGGACTGTGGCACCAGAGTGTAATACGTGCATACTGAGAGACTGCAGTCTTAGTTATTCACTTGTCACTGTCACCGGCCATCACCTGGCACTCGGCTGGTTTGTTTGTGCACCCTTTGTTTCCTCTCTGCAGGCAATAACTGTACTGAGTTTAGAGAACAGTGTTTGACCATTCATTCTAGGATACAACCATGCTCCAAAGACGAGTACGTACTCAAGTTGAATATCTTCATCCATTTGAAAGGGCTTGCATTGTTGGCCCGCGGGAAGCTGAACGTACTTGTCGACGGATTGCTGCACGTGTCGGGAACATTATATTGCTGGTGTATTGCTGCTTTCAACGCCTCTAGACCAGGTCTCCCGAACGACTGCTTATTACAGACGCACGACAAGCTCGACGCATTGGGTGAGCAGTGGTGGTCGACCGAGCATCATCCACGGACGAAATCCGAACACATGTTGCACCTCCTGTTTCATTAGGGCCGACTGGGGACGGTCTGCAGGCAGCACGATTAATCACGTGCGCCTCCGGCCAGGGTACCACTAACACCACGACACCGCCAAGCATGGCTTTTCTGGTGTCGTGAAAGAGTTGATTGGTAAGTGGAAGGGTGTCACGTTGTCTTCAGTGATGACAGTAGCTTATGTCTGTATGCGTGTGATGAACGTAACCATATATGGCGTGTCCTTGGTGAGCTGCCTATTCCACCGTGCCTTCACCCCCGACATACAGGTCCCATCCTAGGCTTCATGGTTCATGGTTTCTGGGGGGAGGGGAAGGTGCAGGGGGAGATGGTGGGAGGCAGCAACATTTGCAAATCGCGGTCATGTTTCTTCAGGGTAAAATAAACAGTGCCCCCTGCTTTTCACAGGCTACCATTCCCGTGTTACTGTCAATCTTCAAAAGAAAGATGATGTGCTTTCTCAGCACGACAATGCACGTCCATTTACAGCTGCCGCGATGCAACGTGCTCTTGGGGTGCACTCAACTCCCCCGCTCAACTATGTCACCAGATTCGTCAACTGAACTCGTATGTGACATGATGAACTGGGCACTTCCTCGTTCTCCACGGCCTGCTAGAACATTGCCAAATTGCAAACGGGCCTATAAGGTCCGAGATGCTTCGGAAACTCCATGGAAAGATGACATTCGGCACCTTTATGATCGTTCGAATGCGAGTTTATACGCCCGCGTTGCCGCCAGAGAGGGATATATTGTGTACTGATAAGACTGTTTGGGCACCCGCAATGTGTTTCATTTGGTCTGAATTTGTTTTAACATTCTCCTACAGTGATGAACCACATCTCATCTCACTTGTCAATACACTGACCTTGTCCTTCATGATGTTGGACTTTTTTCCGGTAGTGAGTGTACTGGAAAACAGGTTTGTTATAGAATTATGGAACCTATTCAATGATCACGTATTATAAAGTTTTTGGGGACCAAAAAATCTCCTCTGTAAAAATCAACATGGGTTCCGCAAACAGAGATCTTGTGAAACTCACCTCGCTCTGTTGGTCCACGACATCCACTGCGCCGTAGACATCGGCGTACAGACTGATGCAGTGTTCCTTGACGTCAGGAAGGCATTTGGAACAGTTACGCACTGACCTTTGGTGAACAAAATACAGGCCACTAGTAGGCGGCTCACATTAAAGAGGCTGAGCTGAAGGCTCCTCTTGAGGCGACTACTATTGTCGTCTGTACGCCAACAGTGGTGTTGGGCACGTTAGGACTGGAATATCATTGACTGGAGTAGAACTGTGTTCAGTGACGATTCCCGCTTCAAACTGAGCCGTGATGACCAGCGGAGACGTGTCTGGAGACGCTCCGGACAGCGCTGAGGTGGCAACCTGACTGTCACCCGCCGGACGGCCCCATTTATTTTCATGGTAGGACCCCTTTGGTTGTCATTCGCTACACCCTTACAGCTCAGCGGTACGTCGAGGCTATTCTATGCCCCGTTTTATTGTCCTTCATGGCAACCCATCCTGGGTTCACATTTCTGCAAGATAATGCCCGCCCGCACCTAGCGAGAGTTTCTGCCGCTTGTCTTCGTGCTGGCCAAACCCTACCTTGGCCAGCAGAGTCGCCGGATCGCTCCCCAATGGAGAACGTTTGGAACATTATGGCCAAGGCCCTCCAACCATCACGGCATTTTGACGATCTAACGCGCCAGTTGGGCAGCATTTGGCACGATATCTCTTAGTAGGACATCCAACAATTCAATCAATCAGTGCCAAGCGGAAAAACTGCCTACATGAAGGACAGAGGTGAACCAGCATGTTATTGACTTGCTCAGTTTCTGAAGCTCTTTCTCTTGAACAAATCATCCAATTTTTCTGAAATTGTAATCGTTTGTTTGTCTGTACATGAACATAACGTCTACCTATTTGCGTCCCATTCGGTTAATTCCTTCGTGGTCCATCGTATTTTGTTCTTCTGCTTCTGACTGTGCTTGTGAGCCAAGAACTCGGACAACCTATACGAGAGATTAATAGAAACAATAATTTTTCATGAAGAAAATACACTACTGGTCATTAAAATTGCTACACCAAGAAGAAATGCAGATGATAAACGGGTATTCGTTGGACAAATATATTATACTAGAACTGACATCTGATTACATTTTTACGCAATTTGAGTGCATAGATCCTGAAAAATCAGTACCCAGTACAACCACCTCTGGCCGTAATAACGGCCTTGATACGCCTGGGCATTGAGTCAAACAGAGCTTGGATGGCGTGTACAGGTACAATTGCCCATGCAGCTTCAACACGATACCACACTCCATCAGGACTAGTGACTGGCGTATCGTGACGAGCCAGTTGCTCGGCCGCCAATGACCAGACGTTTTCACTTGGTGAGAGATCTGGAGAATGTGCTGGCCAGGGCAGCAGTCGAACATTTTCTGTATCCAGAAAGGCCCGTACAGGACCTGCAACATGCGGTCGTGCATTATCCTGCTGAAATGTAAGGGTTTCGCAGGGATCGAATGAACGGTAGAGCCACGGGTCGTAACACATCTGAAATGTAACGTCCACTTTTCAAAGTGCCGTCAATGCGAACAAGAGGTCACCGAGACATGTAACCAATGGCACCCCATACCATCACGCCGGGTAATGCGCCAGTATGGTGATGACGAATACACGCTTCGAATGTGCGTTCACCGCGATGTCGCCAAACACGGATGCGACCATCATGATGCTGTAAACAGAACCTGGATTCATCCGAAAAAATGACGTTTTGCCATTCGTGCACCCAGGTTCGTCGTTGAATACAGCATCTCAGGCGCTCTTGTCTGTGATGCTGCGTCAAGGGTAGCCGCAGCCATGGTCTCCGAGCTGATAGTCCATGCTGCTGCAAATGTCGTCGAACTGTTCGTGCAGATGGTTGTTGTCTTGCAAACGTCCCCATCTGTTGACTCAGGGATCGAGACGTGGCTGCACGATCCGTTACAGCCATGCGGATAAGATGCCTGCCATCTCGACTGCTAGTGATACGAGGCCGTTGGGATCCAGCACGGCGTTCGGTATTACCCTCCTGAACCCACCGATTCCATATTCTGCTAACAGTCATTGGATCTCGACCAACGCGAGCAGCAATGTCGCGATACGATAAACCGCAATCGCGATAGGATACAATCCGACCTTTATCAAAGTCGGAAACGAGATGGTACGCATTTCTCCTCCTTACACGAGGCATCACAACAACGTTTCACCAGGCAACGCCGGTCAACTGCTGTTTGTGAATGCGTAGTCGGTTGGAAACTTTCCTCATGTCAGCACGTTGTAGGTGTCGCCAGCGGCGCCAACCTTGTGTGAATGCTCTGAAAAGCTAATCATTTGCATATCACAAAAAAATGGCTCTGAGCACTATGGGACTCAACTGCTGTGGTCATAAGTCCCCTAGAACTTAGAACTACTTAAACCTAACTAACCTAAGGACATCACACACATCCATGCCCGAGGCAGGATTCGAACCTGCGACCGTAGCGGTCGTGCGGTTCCAGACTGTAGCGCCTTTAACCGCTCGGCCACTCCGGCCGGCTTGCATATCACAGCATCTTCTTCCTGTCGGTTAAATTTCGCGTCTGTAGCATGTCATCTTCGTGTTGTAGCAATTTTAATGGTCAGTGTTGTGTACAAGAATCCCATTGCCGGTAGCACGCGATGTTATGAAACACGTATGGGTAATAATGAAACTATAAAACATTGCTTATCATAATGAAGAATTCTTCTCCAGTTTTTCTTACTAAGCACAACAAACAAGAAGAGCTACGACTTCCGACAGACACCTAAACGCTAAAATTGAGGACGTGCTACTGCTGGCCTCAGCTCAGCGCTGAGTCAGTGCCTCGGGTAAAGACTGGACTACGGGTCCGGTGCGTAGCGGCCCGGCGTTAAGAATGCCGCCCCCTGTGTCGACACGGCGAGTCATTAGCGCCGGCTGCTGGCGAGAGGAAGGGCGGCCGTGGCGCTGGCCTTGGCAGAGGCCGACGTGGGGGCGGGTGCGGCCGCGGGCGCGGCGGCGGCGGCTTTCCGATTGCGGCTTTGGCGGCGTGGCGCTCGCCCGGGCGGCCGACCACGTTGTCCCAGGTCAGGGCGGCCGCTGTCCACGTCACACCAGGCACACCTGCTGCCCGGGCTCCCTGCGCTCTGCCATACGCCCACTCTGCTCCGCTACTCCCAGCCTCTATAGTGTCCCGCGACGTACCGTGCCTTCCTCCGTCCATTTTTATTTCATTTAATTTATTTACTTATTTATTTATTATTTCCGTTCGTGTCTTCAGTGGACCAAATTTAGCTAATGCTTAACGTAGTCCTGCGTTTTCCTTTCCCAAAAACTCCCCATGTTCCGTCTTCTACTCTTCATCTATCGGTCAGTTATGGGCCTATTACACTGAAGAGCCAAAGAAACTGGTACACCTGACTAATGTCGTATTGGGCCCACGAGAGCACGCAGAAGTGCTGCAACACGACGTGGCATGGACTCGAATAATGTCTGAAGCACTGCTGGACGGTATTGCCCCCATGAATCCTGCAGGGCTGTCCATAAATCCCTAAGAGTATGAGGGGCTGGAGATGTCTTCCGAACAGCACGTTGCAAAGCATCTTAGACATGCTCAATAATGTTCATATCTGTGGGAAGTGTTTAAACTCAGAAGAGTGTTCCTTGAGCCACTTTAGCAATTCTGGACGTGTGGGGTGTCACATTGTCCTGCTAGAATTGCCCAAGTCCGTCGGAATGCAGAATGGATATGAATGGATGTAGGTGAACGGACAGGATGCTTGCGTACGTGTCACCTGTCAAAGTCGTAACTAGACGTATCAGGGATTTTATATCACTCCACCCTCACACGCCCCACACCATTACAGAGCCACCAGCACCTTGAACAGTTCCCTGCTGACACGCAGGGTCCATGGATTCATGAGGTTCTCTCCATCCGCTCGATACAATTTGAAACGAGACTCGTCCGACCAGGCAACATGTTTCCAGTGATCAACAGTCCAATGTCGGTGTTCACGGGCCCAGACGAGGGGTAAAACTTTCTTTTGTGCAGTCATCAAGGGCACACGAGTGGGCCTTCGGCTCCGAAAGCCCATATCGATGATGTTTTGTTCAATGTTTCGTACTCTGACACTTGTTGATGGCCCAGCATTTAAAACTGCAGCAATTTGCGGAAGGGTTGCACTTCTGTCAAGTTGAACGATTCTCTTCAGTCGTCGTTGGTCCCGTTCTTGCAGCGATGTCGAAGATTTCATGATTTTCCGGATTCCTGATATTCACGGTAAGTAAAATGGTCATACGGGTAAATCCCCACTTCATCGCTACGTCGGAGATGCTGCGTCCTATCACTCGTGCGCCGACTACAATACAACGTTCAAACTCACTTAAATCTTGATAACCTGTCATTGTAGCAGCAGTAACCGATGTAACAACTGCTCAAGGCACTTGTCGTCTTACACGAGCGCTGCTGACCGCAGCACCGTATTCTGCCTGTTTACATATCCCTGCATTTTAATACGCATGCCTATAACATTTTCTTTGGTGCTTCAGTGTGAGCCGTGGTAGAATTTGCTGTTTTGAAGAGCGAGCCGCAGCGCGTAGTGTGAAGCAGTCGCCCTTCGTTTCTAGCGGTGGCGCCGCTGTGGCAATCACAGCCTTGGTGTCTCCCTCTGGTGGTAAAGGGGAAAGGTTGCCTTTTCACGTGCATTTAAGGGGCGCTATAAGCTCGCCAAAGGGCAGTTGGTCAGTCGGAGTGAGGCTGGGTCAGCCTCGCGTCACCAGTTGCTGATCTGTCTTCCGTTCGCATTTGTGCCGCAGCTAATGTCTGTCTGTCGTCGGAGTTCTAGTACGTATGTCGTTTGGATCAAACTTTAAAGCCAGAAAATGAGTCTTGCTATTGCGTCAGTAACAGAACTCAGCTATTGATCGTCCGGTCGGGGCTGAGTTCCTGCATGAGTCTGCGCGTTAGGCCGCCAGTCTGCTCGAGTTGCTTGGGCAACGGTCATTGGCGGTGGGATCCATCGGTTGGTCGGTCGCGCACTGAGACAGAAAATGACTCGTCCACCTTAAGCGTCGGCGCATGTCAGGTCGCTACGTGAGTCCAGTGGGCCGCGCGGTCGACAATAGAGCAACAGGAGTCAAACCACGACATCAGTCTGGCCGGTGCGAGCTGCGACGCCGTGAGACGAGAGATCGGCGCGCCTTCCTGCGTCCGTTGAAGCGGCTGGCAGCGGACGGTTCGGGAGAGCGTTGGGGGGTGCTGCTCCATGTCTTCGCCAGAAATCGCAGTTTATTAGAAGTTATGTGATTGGAGATATGTTGTTTCATTTACTTGTCAAAATTGTGCTTGTTTTCTTGGTGAGGTCACCAGCTGCTTTGTTTTGGGGTCGTCCCACCATTCTTCTCCGTTTTTCCACCCGCGGGAAGGTGGTTATTTATGAATTGGGTGGTCCGTTTTTCCCTTGTGGAGTAGGGTCGGGTTAGAGCGACCTGCGGTTGGGGTTGTTCAGTAATCTCCCTGTCAATCTGCCATACGTTAATAGCTGCCTCTGTCATGTTTGTCGGATTCGGTGTTAACGAATTTATTGCTTAAGGTGTAAAGGCCGAATTGCTGAAATATGTTTTTATCTTGCCTATCATCTTCAGAATCGGTATATGTGTAATGTAGAGCATATTTGTACATTTTATGTAAAACTGCATTTCATGGGTTTTTATTTAAATGGTCATTTTAGTATATAAAGTTGCCACCCTTTCACCGTAAGAGTTTTCTTGTAAAAACAAGTTACACTTTCGGTGGCAAGTAATTTTTTTTAATGTGAGTGTTTTGTACCATTTCCATTCCTCCTACGGGGTGCATAGTTTATGTGTTTGTGTGAGTTGTAAAAATTTTTAGTTTAAAGTAATCTGGTGAGTTGCAGATTTGCACCAGTGTAGTCTTTCAGAGGTTATTGTGAGCGGTTGTGACTACGGCCGTGTTAAAACGGAGCGGCAAGGTTCTCAGCCCGAAAGCTCATACTGTCAAAAAAAAAAATTGTTTTTTCTGCCTCTGAATAAATTGTAACTTGATATTTAGAGAGTGCTTTCTGATTATAATTTTTAAATCTGTTTAAAAAAAAAGGATTTTTAGGAATAAAGTTTCCATTTGTTGAAAAAAAATTGTTTTCGTCAGTTACCCACTGGCAACTACTTCCACGCTCACATAGTGTGATTGAATGTGTTAATGTTCTTGATGAATCGCTAGTAAATAAAGTAAATTCTGTAAGAAAAGATTTTGAAAGTAAATTCACGGTTCTCAGTGTATTTCTCAGCACAACCTCCCCTGCAACATCCAAACAAGCTTTTCAGACTGTTTCTGAGCACCCTGCATAACGAGCGATCAAAAGCTTTCCATTTGATGCGCGACTCAGATGCCAGTACATAAGCAACGACATGCAGGCAAAGGATCAGTGTCGCATTCGTGTCTTTTAGACGTTCGTGTAGTAAATGCGGAAACATGAACTATTTGCGGCACTATTACCTAATGCTTCCGGACAGGACCAATGTGCTGTTGTTCTTCTCTTGGCAGCCGAAGGACAAACAGCGGTAGAAACCCATCGAAGAATGAATCAGCGTGTCAGTCGACAATCACCGTCATTGAATGGTGCGCCAAGTTACGTGCTGGTTGCGATTCGACACAAGATGCCCCCATGTTGCATATGTCGTAACGCAAAAGTTACGCCAACTGAAGTGGGAGGCACTCGAGAACCCGCCCTGTAGGCTTGCTCTCTCCCCATACGATCATTACGCCTATGGTCCCTTTAAAACGGCGTTGAAGAGCTGGCGATTCGTGTCGAACGAGGATGTGCAGCAGACACTTACGGACTTCTTCTCGTTGCAGGACACGGTGTTTAACCAAACGGGTATCTTCAGCCTGGTGTGTCGATAGGAATAAGTACCTCAGTGCTCACGCCGGTTTTGTCTGATTGACATCTACACGGATACCCTGCAAATCACATTCAAGTGCCTGGGAGAGGGTTCATCGAACCACCTTCACAATTCTCTATTATTCCAATCTCATATAGCGCGGAAAGAATGAACACCTACATCTTTCCGTACGAGCTCTATTTCCCTTATTTCATCCTGGTGATCGTTCCTCCCTATGTAGGTCGGTGCCAACAAAATATTTTCGCATTCGGAGGAGAAAGTTGGTGATTGGAATTTCGTGAGAAGATTCCGCCGCAAATAAAAACGCCTTTCTTTTAATGATTTCCAGCCCAAATCCTGTATCATTTCTGTGACACTCTCTCCCATATTTCGCGATAATACAAAACGTGCTGCCTTTCTTTGAACTTTTTCGATGTACTCCGTCCGTCCTATCTGGTGAGGATCCCACACCGCACAGCAGTATTCTAAAAGAGGACGGACAAGCGTAATGTAGGCAGTCTCCTTAGTAGGTCTGTTACATTTTCTAAGTGTCCTGCCAATAAAACGCAGTCTTCGGTTAGCCTTCCCCACAACATTTTCTGTGTGTTCCTTCCAATTTAAGTTGTTCGTAACTGTAATACCTAGGTATTTAGTTGAATTTACGGCTTTTAGATTAGACTGATTTATCGTGCAACCGAAGTTTAACGTGTTCCTTTTAGCACTCATGTGGATGACCTCACACTTTTCGTTATTTAGGGTCAACTGACACTTTTCGCATCATTCAGATATCTTTTCTAAATCGTTTTGCGGTTTGTTTTGATCTTCTGATGACTTTATTAGTCGCTAAACGACACCGTCATCTGCAAACATCCGAAGACGGCTGCTCAGATTGTCTCCAAAATCGTTTATAGAGATAAGGAACAGCAAAGGGCCTATAACACAACCTTGGGGAACGCAAGAAATCACTTCTGTTTTACTCTCTGACAGGGAATCACAAATCCAGTCACATAAGTGAGACGATATTCCATAAGCACGCAATTTCACTACGAGCCGCTTGTGTGGTACAGCGTCAAGAGCCTTCCGGAAATCCAGAAATACGAAATCGATATGAAATCCCTTGTCAATAGCACTCAACACTTCATGTGAATAAAGAGCTAGTGGTGTTTCAGAGGAACGATGTTTTCCAAGCCCATGTTGACCGTGTGTCAATAGACCGTTTTCTTCGAGGTAATTCATAATGTTCGAACACAATATATGTTCTAAAATCCTGCTGCATATCGACGTTAACGATATGGACCTGTAATTTAGTGGATTACTCCTACTACCTTTCTTGAATATTGGTGTAACCTGTGCAACTTTCCAATCTGTCGGTACGGATCTTTCGTCGAGCGAACGGTTGTATATGATCGTTAAGTGTGGAGCTAATGCAACAGCATACTCCGAAAGGAACCTAATTGGTATACAGTCTGGACCAGAAGACTTGCTTTTATTAAGTGGTTTAAGTTGCTTCACTACTCCGAGGATATTTACTTCTACGTTACTCACGTTGGCAGCTGTTCTCGATTCGAATTCTGGAGTATTTACTTCGTCTTCTTTTGTGAAGGCATTTCGGAAGGCTGTGTTTAGTAACTCTGCTTTGGCAGCACTGTCTTCGATAGTACAGTATCTCCATTGCTATCGCGCTGAGAAGGCACCGATTGTTTCTTGCCGCTAACATACTTCACATACGACCAGAATCTCTTTGGATTTTCTGCCAGGTTTCGAGACAAAATTTCGTTGTGGAAACTGTTATAGGCATTGTTATAGACAACCGATTCTGGACTGCACAGCCACGAAACTTTTTGATCACCTCTTATAATAATGCCCAATGTTTGCTGTTAGGCGCTTAGAATAATAGGACAGCGACCGCATTCCGAATGTAGTCTGTCCCCGTTTCACCCACTTGAATGATGCTATCATCTACTGCAGTACACATAAGCCTTCATGAAAGTGGTAGATGTGTGAGACGAACATCTACGTGTTTATCGCTACTCCATCTCTCACTGCAGGAAACCTTTGCAAAAAAAATGGCAAATGGCTCTGAGCACTATGGGACTTAACATCTATGGTCATCAGTCCCCTAGAACTTAGAACTACTTAAACCTAACTAACCTAAGGACATCACACAACACCCAGTCATCACGAGGCAGAGAAAATCCCTGACCCCGCCGGGAATCGAACCCGGGCGTGGGAAGCAAGAATGCTACCGCACGACCACGAGCTGCGGACGAAACCTTTGCAGTGAGCACTGTAGCTACTGCAGGATCTTACGGAGAAGCCTCAGCTTAGCTTTATGGGAGACAACAGACCATTGTTGATCTGTCAGAGACCCAAAGCCTGTTGTCACACACAGAACATCCGTGCGTTTCCTCCTGAGTGATGAGTCCTGCACCGGTGTATGCGGTTGTCCATTTTTAAGTTCATCCGCAATCATCCACTTCTTTCCTAGAAGGACTGCTGCTACGCAAATACATACACATGAAATGTTAGACTTTTTTTCGTTACCACGGGTTTGGTACCTTTCCTCATCTTGTGCTAACTTTCCATCTCTACCCCACTACCCCATTATCACACTCAAAACCCCCTGTAATCTGTTTTACCTGTCAAATCTTTCTCTGCCTCTACTACTTTCCCTTCTTCTTCTCTTTCCATAGCCGGTTTAATAATTTTTAGATACCGTAGCAGATGTCCTATTAACGTTACTCTTCTTCTGATAAGTGTCTTTCACAGAGTTATTTCCTCTCCTATTCTTTTCTGTAGTTCTTCATTTTTTACTTTACCTATCCACTTAATCTTTAACATTCCGCGGCAGCACCACATTTAAAATTTCAGTTTCTTCTTCTGTGATGCTCCGATGGTCCAGGCTTCACTGCCATATAACGCTGTGCTCCAGACGCATGCTTTCGGGAAAGACGTCTTCAGTTTGACATCAGCGTCTGACATCGGTGGAACAGTTTCACTGAAGAAAGCTTTCTTGTCTGCATTAATCTGCTTCCGATTTCTTCCGTGATTCGGTCATCATGTGTAACCCAGCTTCCAAAATAGGATAATTATTTCACTTCTTCCATTACAATTGCATCTCTCTACTACAGCCTCGTTCCATATTTCGATATCAAGCAAGTCTTTGTTCTCCTTTCTAATACTTTTCTTTCCCTTCGTTTTCGCTCTGTTCATCCTGAATTCACATTCCGTGGTAAATATGTGCTACATTCGTCTTGTAAGTCCGTCTTATTTGGCCTGAACTGCTATGCGTCTTCCAACCTAAGCATTGCTACGCGTTTTCCCTTTGAACTTTCGTTTCCCTTCCACAATTTTCAGTCACTTTCTTTATTGCTTTTCCATGTACAAACTGAAGTGGCGGTAAGCTGGTGCCTTGTCTCACGCCGTCCTTAATTAGAACTTGTTTTTCTACACCTTCAACGCTTACTACTTCCACTTGGCGTTTGTAAATGTTGTAGATAATCTGTATGTCTCTCTACTTCTGCCACGACCTTTTAGAAATTTTGAACATTAATTCGAGAAGCTTTCTGTAGATCTACAACTGCTGGGAGGGTATACTGACTTTTTTTTCAATTTGCCTTCTATTACCAAGTGCAGTGCCATAATTGCTTCTCTGTTCTATTTTCTCGTCATGAAACCAAACTGATCTTAATACAGTAAGTCTCTAATTTTCCTTTCCATTCTTCTGTGCATTACTCTGCTCAACAGTTTACGAGCACCGAGCACGGCTTGTCTCACCAGTCGTCCGATAATTTTTGTATTTTTCTCATCATGTCTTCTTTGATAAACTGAAGATAATGGTTTTGTGGAAAGCTGATGGTAAGTAATCCGTTTCATAGAGTTTTGATACCAACTGAAATAACGTTTTAGTACTTGTACCTGACGCAAATTTCAGTAACTCCGAAGGTGTCTCGTCGACTGCAGCTGACTTCTTTGACCTAAGATCATTCAGAGCTGTATCAAACTCCGACCACATTACTGGGTGATTTATATCTTTCACATCAATTCCTCCTCTACTGGTTCACACTTTGGAACATCAAACTGCCTTCTATGTACTCTTATCATTTGTGTGACTTTTTTTCTATATTTAATCGAAGTTTTCCATTTACTCTTCGCAGGTTAACATCTTTAGATTTCCTTTCTCCGAAAGTATGTTTAATGTTCTCGTAGGTTGTGAGGTTTTTTCTGTAATCCTATATTTTTCAATATCTTTACGTGTTTCTCTCCTACATTTAGATTTAACTTGTTTGCCTTTCCTTTCAATTTTATTCCTAAGCAACCTATACATCTGCATTCATACCGCATCGTATGTCCTTATTTTGTCGTAATATGTAATATATAATGAATGTATCCCACAACAATATGACGAGTATTTTTAATAGCCAACAATTTAGGTAATGAAATTGTTAGCTTGGTCTCCCGACCAAAGTTCTTAAATGGTTATTTGGGTTAGTTTCAAAAAGCTCTTCGAAGCTCTTGTACGCTGCCATGATACTAGAGTCATTAGATGAATGTATTAGGACTGTTGTCTTCGATAGACCAGTCAAATGAGCTTTGCTGATTCGTTTACCGGAAGTCTAAAAGGTCCAACGCAACACTAGAGCAACACTGCATCGTAGGGAGTGTGAACTTGCTGGTGGCTCAGAACGCTTCCATCGTTGTTATCGCACACGCAGAAGACGCAAGAAAATATGAGTGGATTATAAACTAACAAAGAAATAAATTCAGGGACTGAGGTGTTTCCTACAATCCTTGTAAATGTCTTGGAATCCATAGCAAATTGAGTGAGATTATTGTGCGGTACACTACTCGGAGTTAAGACTATTTGCACAACCAACAAATCCTCTGCCGTGAACGCTACGAATCATATCTGAGAGTCTAGCTGCATGAGCTGCCGAGTAAGCGTGGCTTCACAGTGTCTTGAGCGATCTTCGCCAGTCATACTCGCTGTCTTCATCAGGGGGAAAGGGGTTGACACACGCTGTTACAAAGCGATCCCTAACTCCGTTGATCACTACTGAATAAGAAAAAATTTCAAATACAGTGGAAAGAAACTTAATTTACTGCAACTACAGGGATCGTACGGTGAGGTTTTCACGGCCGGTATTTAAATCTTTTGTGATTTTAGTTGTATGGGCATTGGAATGTTGTCTAAGGCATGTTTCTGTGCCTAACGTCTCGCGTCCTAATTTTGGAGACATCTTCAGAGCCTATAAATGCTTGGTTAATTTACTTTAGAACTCAAAGAAGCTTACCTATTGAAAACTAGCCAACCAAGGCCTTATAGCTCCTGAGGATGCCTGAAAAATTACGAGACAAACAGTTAGACAATGAAACATGTCTCAAACCGCGTAAATAAGATCACCTAGGATGCAACTACAGGGATTGTGTTGGTGTCAGTAGTGATAATTTCAGATAATTTTCATTGGAAATGGCAGCAAATAAAGCATTGAAATACTTCTTCGGAATTACTGCACATCTATCCGAATGCTACACAGTAGTTCGTTAAAACGTCTGAGCCAAAAGGCCATGAACGAAGCATAAAAACATTCATTGACGTTTCACCCACGTCTACACGTGATATCTTCAGAGTAGAAACACTGGAAACAGTTCTATCTCTGAGAATGTCCCCCACACACAAGGACGAAATGATAGTAAAATTTTCACTTATCGACCACGACCTCTCAACCCGGAAGTTTTAACAGTAATTAACAGAGGAGGTGATCGTCTTCATTTTTGGTATGCCCGTGAAAGTAAAAAGAACCCGGAAGAACAGACAAGTGTAATCCCCTTGTGCTATTACCAGAAACATTTTAGAGACGTAGACTCTACGTTACTAAGGACAACAGCAGCCAGTTATACACACTGTTGATGGATTTTGTCTGGTCATGCCATTAAGAGTCAGAGAAACTGTCGCCTGCTTTACGTATAACAGCCAGACAAAGTGGGAGCGCATCTGCAGTTTCACCTTTTTTGCGAGTCAGCGTAATTTTACCGAGGGATGAATGTTGAAGTATCTGTGTTACATACTGTAGCAAAGCTGCGCTCCCGCGACAGAAATGTGCACATTTGATTATAAAGTTAATGCTCTCACAAATATTGCTTACTGGCTAAAATGATTTCAACGTCTCGGTCAAGAAACAAAAAACACTTGACTGAAGTCCATAATTTAAAAGTGATATCATGTTACTTCTTAGCCGAAAGCTGCGTCATGTTGATGTAATGTTGCCAAGCTAATAAACAGGTTTCGTTTAGGCATTGACTGATAACTTTAGAAAGTCAAATTTAGTGAGTTCAAGGACACACTACGTCAACAACAATGTAAACGTGTACATTTGGTGCAAACGTAATGAACTGATTTAATATGCGAGTGGTTTTCGTTACTTGTGATTTGTTTCCAAATAATGATTTATGTACCGTATACGATACAGCTCCACAACGACAGTTCCTCGGAAAGTCGTGCTGCTAAAGTGGATAAGAGATCTCGTTGGAAACACCCGTTAGCTGTTAGACGGTTTGGCAAACTGCTATCGGCTGTTAAGGCCTATGCTACGCGCTTACACACGGACAACTTCTGTCCCTGGAGAGCGACAGTGGTAAGTTGGAACGAACACACCGAAGGTGTGTGTCGATGGGAAGATGGCCGTGGTATAAAAAAGTTTCCCGTGCCCAGAAGCACGTGGCAGACAAACATTGGAAATACTAGTTGCAGTGTTTTTCTTTGGAAATTTGTCTGATGGATCACGAAGTGCCACCAACGATACTGAGAAAAACCTGCTACCCTGGAAGGCCACACACTATTAGCTGGAGAATGTAAACCATGGAAAAGAAGAATAACGGTAGTAGAATACTTTTGCGAGAGATAACAGTTTGATTGGAGGCTGGAAGAACCCTTAACATACACAGCATTCTATTCTACTGGAGAACTCAAGAGGCCTTTCAGTTTCCTGATGCTTCGAGATGGCAACCTCTCCTCTGATTTCCACTGCCACTGCCACCTGGTCCAGACTCTGTAAATGACACCATCTTGTATAGCAAATGTGGTCCGAGACGCACCACACGTTTAACAGGCGAGGTCCGCCTCCGTAGCTGACTGCCAGCATGGTCACCTGCTATATGCGGGACGCTGGTTCGATTCCCGGTATTGCCAGTGGTGTTTCCTTGGTTGGCGAACTAGAGGGGGTCCGCTCTAAAGCTACCCCTTTGGGGCGAAGTCGCAAAAGGCCAATGATGTTTATGGCAGTCGACGCCCTACATATTGTCTACCACGCAACCACAATATTGGCTGCTAATGGCAACAGGGAGCGGGTCTGTAGTTATCGATTGGTGAGCACGAAGAGTAGTTGAACTGCGTAGTCGACGAGTAACTCACAACAGTGCTACTGTGCTAGTGGTGTTGACACAAAGCAGAACAGTGGCAACGATAAACAAAGCAAACATCGCATTATATTTGCATTAACAGTTGCCGAAGTTGACATTTCGACAGAAAGGAACCCAAGGAATTTCAGAGAGTGAGAAAGAAGTGGCAGATGAAATATTAGCGTTTCTGCAAGATGAGTCACGAGAATGTGTGGTGTCGTATACGCTCGACAGTGCGGACAGTACAGTGATGACGATACGTGCTGAACAAGTGAAAGTGGTTCTGAAACAGGTGTAGAACCATTTAGGTCGTTATCCTTGTCGGACAGGGAGCCACAAATCTCGTCTGCAGTGAAACGTAGTAAAGGACAATCGTTGTTCAAGTAGCGGGTATGCCGCGCGGAGTGGCCGCGCGCTTTGAGGCGCCATGTCACGCTTTGCGCCTCCCCTTCCGCTGGATGTTCGACTCCTCCCTCGGGCATCGATGTGTGTGTTGTTCTTAGCGTTAGTTTAATTAGTGTGTAAGTCTAGGGACCGATGACCTCAGCAGTTTGGTCCCTTAGGAAATCACACACACACACACACACACACACACACACACACACACTCGCGGGCATTAAATATAATGACTTACATGGAAGATCATCCGCAGCATAGTAAAAAACAATTATGAAAATATTTCGAATACGTTCGCAGCAATATGATCGCGTAGTGCATAAGAAAAACTACAGATATTCAAGGGAGGACAAGGTACACTCGTTACAAACTAGTGTTTGAGTGTTTCAAGGATGCTCGATAATATTTACAGGATGTGCATGATAGTGATCTACTGCGTTATGCACATCAAAAAGCCAGCGAAATAGATTACAGTGGTTTCAAGGGAAGCAGTGGATGCTTGCGTAACTTCAAACAGTGTTACACAGTTGGAAGATGTAAGGTAATGAAATTTCAAACAAAGCGTCAACTTCACGAAAATTTGTAGATAAGGTAAACAACCATACCCCATCGTTCAGTAAGGAATTTGTTTTCAACTCCGACTAATCGCGATTTGAAAAGAATAAATGCATATTAAAGGAGCCCTGGAAATTACAGGTACCAAGGGAGCTGTATCAATATCAACTAACATCAATGCCTTTACGCATTTGTATGCAATTATGCCGACTGTTAATCTGGATGGTAAATTGACTGGAAAGTTATTTATTGTGCTGCGAGAAGTTCGAGGTGCTCTGCCCCCTACGATTCTTTTTCTTTTGCTCGATCTTGGAAGAGCCGTTGGGAATATTCACGCCACGGCAAGCAAGAATGGGAAAATGGGCGTAAGAAACTACAACTATGGCATGAGCATTGCTTTTGGCCAATAGCTGGTCCAAGTCACTTGCTTTTGCTTGATTCCTGATCTGCATATAAGAATTACGAGGTCTGTCTAAAAAGTATCCGATCTTTGATTTCCCCGCGCAAAATAGAGACGATAGCGCGGCGCCACTGTACACAGTAAAGGAAGACACCTTTATGCGCATGCGTGAATTTTGTCCTCGCCATCCAGCGCCTCAGCCGCTGCCTGTCGGTAGCTGAGTGAGGTGCTACACAACTTGTTCGTCGGATTACCGATTCTCTCAAGATGACTGAACGTGTTGAAAAAAGATACTGCATCAAATTTTGTAAAAAGCTTGGTGATTCTCAAAGCGAAACAATTCGCAATATTCAGCAGGTGTTTGGAGAAGATGCGATGGGTGTAACACAAATTAAGGAGTGGTTCAACCGATTCAAAAATGGCCGCACATCAGCGGAGAGTGACCAGCGTTCTGGCAGGCCCCAAACTGCTCGGAGTGCAGCTGTTGTTGAGAGGGTGCAAAATTTGGTGGTGGCAGATGGTCGTTTGACCATGCGGAAAATTGCCCAAGACGTTGGAGTGAGTAAAGATGCAATTTTGCGTGATGATTTGAACATGCACTGAGTGGCTGCGAAATTTGTGCCCAAATTTTTGTCTCTGGAACTAAAAGACCTCCATTTTGACGTTGCACAGGACCTTCTGGACACCACCAACACTGATACTGGGTTTCTGAATCCTGTGATAACTGGAGATGAGTTATGGGAGTATGGGTACGACCCAGAAACAAAAAGACATCCGACGCAATGGAAGCATCCCGAGTCTCCAACGCCGAAGAAAGTGCTGCAAGTGCGAAGGAAAATCAAGGCGATTCTGAATGTCTACTTTGATGTCCGTGGAATTGTGCATCACGAATACTCACTGGAAGGAGAAACAGTGACCAAGGAGTACTATCAAGATGTTCTCCGGCGACTCGGTGATGCAGTTCGGCGCAAAAGACCAGACATGTCGAAAAACTGGCAACTGCATCACGACAACGCCCCCACACATTCATCCCACTTGATCCAAAATTTCTTGGCCAAACATGGAATTACAGCCGTTCGCCAACCTCCCTACTCTCCAGACATGTCTCCTTGTGACTTATGGTTGTTTCCAAAACTTTGAAGAGGCCACTGAATGGATCCCGTTTAGAGAGTAGAGAAGAGATAATGCGGAACACGACAACGGAGCTGAACATTATTCCCAAAGAAGACTTCCAGAGGTGTTTCCGGCAGTGGAAGAATCGGTGGGCTAAGTGTCTGCAAGCACAAGGGGCCGACTTTGAAGGGGATTAGCGTCCCAACCCCGTCAGATTTTCGAAATATTTTTTCTGGCTAATCGTTGGATACTTTTTAGACAGGCCTCATATACTCCTTTAATGCAAACTATCCCTCCCGAAAATGCATACCACCTGGAATCAAATGGTTCAAATGGCTGTGAGCACTATGGGACTTAACTTCTGAGGTCATCAGTCCCCTAGAACTTAGAACTACTTAAACCTAACTAACCTAAGGACATCACACACATCCATGCTCGAGGCAGGAGTCGAACCTGCGACCGTGGCGGTCGCACGGTTCCAGACTGAAGCGCCTAGAACCTCTCAGCCACAGTGGCCGGCTCCACATGGAATCACTGGACAAATTCAGCATCCGGATGTTTGTTTTTTACGTGCCTATAAAAAATATTTCCGTACTGTCTGCTGTGTCTGCTACACGTTAAAGAATGACAGTTTCACAATAAGCTCCATTACCGATTGTTTCGCATTCGATTTCATGCCATCATATTCCATCAGTTCTCTCCATCCCGTTACATCAATATGATTTTATATGCATTCTTTAAGAGTGGATAACTAGCTGAAAGGCGTCCACTGTTTGTAACTTCCAAGGAGCTCGCTTTCGATCTTGGTGGTGCGAAACCATGTGATCACTGTGGCTACTAGACGGTTGATACCTACACCTCCTGGACACTCATATTCCGTCGCCCTCCTGATGCACGTGGCGAGTCATTAGCAACTAATATTCTTCCTGTCATAATCGTTAACACAACACTTTCAAATCAACGTTACTAAAGACTGAATTGCGTCTTCGCAGTCAAGGGGTTCCTTGTCAGCATCGTGATGCCAGTTGAGGAGTAGCGACACCAAGTTCGCGAAACCGACAACGGCCGGGAATGCGATGTGCTGAACCCCATCGAGATAGCACCATTGGCCGATAATGACACGGCGGTCGGTCGCTCCCTATTGCCCCTTCTAGGATGAGAGCGGCAGTTCTGATTAATATCATGACAGGTGTGAGAACGTGTCGCTTTTGTGATGTCCTACGTTTCTCGTAGAAGCCATCAGCCGATCGCCTAAACCTCTCCCGCGAGTAAGGTATTCCGGCTAAATAATGGTGTTACGCCGACGAGAAATCCCGAGGTAGTAACTAAGCGAGTACGAGAGCTCGACTGTTTACCATCTGTAGGCGGTCGGTACGAATATCAGTCGCGCTTCACCAGACATCAGCTGCGTACTCGAAGACTGGGTACAGTAGCGTCTTGTACAGCCTCCCCATCACTTGTCTCCCCAGTTCTTCCATGTGCTGACTCCGTGTAGGACGCCTGTCGAGACATCCCAAGTATTAGACCGTGCTTCCCCACTGCACAGCTCTATGCAAGATACCAGTCCGTGGAGACGGGGCATATCGCTAAGGCGACAGTTCGACTCTTTGTTGCGTTGAAGGCGCACCTCCATTTCGCCGCTGGTGACACCAGGCCGTCTCAGTTGGTCTGCTGAATCGGCCGCACGAGATCACACCCTTACCTTCAGGGCGGTTAAGGAAGGTGGTAGTTTCTGCGGCGTGTCGGTGTCTTCCCAGTGCAGACCGGACTTGCTCTTTGAGCAAACAGTACATACATTTAATCTCATTCATCCGTATGTGGACATTCTCTAGTGTTATTTATACTCATTTGCAACGTTTAGCCGGCCGGAGTGGCTGAGCGGTTCTAGGCGCTACAGTCTGGAACCGCGCGACCGCTACGGTGGAAGGTTCGAATCCTGCCCCAGGCATGGATGTGTGTGATGTCCTTAAGTTAGTTAGGTTTAAGTAGTTCTAAGTTCTAGGGGACCGATGACCTTAGAAGTTAAGTACCATAGTGCTCAGAGCCATTTAAACCATTTCTGCAACATTTAAACATATATGATCATAAACATTAAAGTTTCATTGCCTGATGCCACACATTTTCGTTTCCTGTCACTATCATCTGTGCTTCAGGATTGCATGTGCGCAGTAGCCTGTTTCAGTCGGCTTTCAATAACCGGCCTGCCACCGAGCTAAATGATTGAATTGAACCCTTTAGTTATAAGCTAACCCCACACAAATAAAATATTCTAACAATTGAAGTCTCAAACTGCATTTAATTAAAACAGAATTGCAGACACCCAAACCATGGGCTTGACATTATAACACCTACGTCAATAGCGAAGGTACAACTTCGACATTTGTCCAACATTCATTCAGATATCTGTAATTAGTTCCTCTTGTTATTGGCTCTAAGCGCTACAATAACGTAGATGAACAAAAAATCTTTCTATAAGATTATTCAGGTTAATCAGTGTACCGGTGCACGGCGGGAAACAAATATAGATGAGTGAAATCTTGCCGGCTGGTGTGGCCGAGCGGTTCTAGGCGCTCCAGTCTGGAACCGCGCAACCGCTACGGAGCAGGTTTGAATCCTGCTTCGGGCATGGGTGTGTGTGATGTCCTTAGGTTAGTTAGGTTTAAGTAGTTCTAAGTTCTAGGCGACTGATGACCGTAGAAGTTAAGTCCCAAAGTGCTCAGAGCCATTTGAACCATTTTAACTGAAATCTTCTTCGAATCTCGACGTGATCTGATCACATGCTTCCAGAGTATTTCAAACAGCACACATCTTGCAATTATTATGTGAAACACAGCAAACTAGTAGTATTTCGGGGTGGAATGAAACCTTGACAGGTTACCACGTTGATCTTTTGCGCTGCACCTGACGTTCTCGCATTTCCTCGCCGAAATATTTTCCGTTTGTTTATCGATCTAGGTAAATTCCCGCTTCAGTTTACCATCAAATACGGCGCAAATCTTCATAATAATTGTCAGCGGTAATAACAGAATTAGAAATCTATTTTAAGTACTACAAAATCTGAAAAACAAAAAACTGTTGATACGATATGTATTTCGGTTAAATATCAGTTACTGTTTTCATTTACAATACTACTGTCAATAGCTTGTCTGTTTCGCGTAAATCATCTCTCATTGTGATCACGAATGTGAGCGCTGCGAACTACTCCGATATCTCTGCGATCTTCGGCTTTATTAAGTTTTTCATCCTCGTGGTATTGCAACAGATACATCATAGAAAGCCTAACAGCCCTTTAGAGCTGTTGGAGTTTAGTGGAGGACTAGAACCATAGAATTAACGTGCTTCTCTGTGAAAACACTTGTATTTCTACTTCCGGAACCGGAGAAATCCTTTGACAGCCGTGCTTGCAACGCTTTCAAACTAATCGGCGGCTAATCCTATTTGTTTCACTCCAAAAGTGGCTTACATGCAGTTTCGAATTTAATGAAATTCCTTTCGGAAAATTTTTAAAGAAACTTTCAGATTTCTTTGAAATTGTTGCTTACAGGCAGGCACTTTTCTCAGAGAGCTACCTAAAACAAAAAGTTTGCATCTCCGATTCTGTTAATTCAGAGTACATCACGTAATCTGGACCGTTAACTTCTAAAGCAGCATAACACAGCCTGAAACACGCTTTCTCGTTTTAGCAGCTGTCGTTTGGTAACTTAAGTGATGTACTGCGCAGTTCTCGGAGACTGACGTAATTCCCGTAACGTGATGAAGATCGTGGAGCAACATAAATAATGGACACATCTACCGTGAGAACGGAGGCGTTTTACCATACCTGCTTTGTAATTCTGGAGAGATAAATGTTGTTGAACTTTGAGGGAGATTAATGGCGGCTATAACAGAAAACGGCGTTCGCTAATGTTGCTAATGCCTCAAGCCAGTCGAAAGGCTTGCACGGGATTTATGGAGGACAAGTACTAGTTATGCGTGGAGCCGTTTTGACATAACAGAATCATTATCCTCACTGAGTGAGACGCAAATGTGAGAATATCTGTAACTAGATATGAGAGACTCGGCTCCGGCACTCTGCCCTGCAAGGCTGCAATGTGTCGGCAAAATATGAAAGGCATTTCCACGTCCTTACAGGCCCGTCAGTGTTCCTGTAATGCTGAGGATGCGCAGCTTGTTTAGAAGAGGTAGGGAAATGTAATGCCCCGTCGACGTCGATGTCATTAGAGAGTGTGCAGCTTGTTATGTTCACAACCACCCTACAAAACCGGTCTTCGAAGTACCTGTTTCATTTGCCAATCAACTACAACACATGTCATAGCGTATGGTAGCTTTCCGTTCGAAAAACCCTGTGCATGAATCCTTTTGGGCCATACCCATCCTATCCATAGCAATAGGAAAATAACGTAAGGTAAAATCCATCGAGTTAAATGATGGCAGAAGTGTGATAAAATACGTGGAACAGCGATCACAATACAAAGAAGCACTAGGTTGTGTCGTCGCAAACGTAACGTTCGTGACACATTGATTTACAATAACTGGGCCTTTTCATTTTCATCTGATGGTTATTTGGCCATGTATCAAATATAGTTATATGTACTTCAAAGGAAGACGATTAAAAACGAAAAGGATAAGCTTTGCAATTTGCCACAGTTTATACAAACAGTATGTGGCTCTACCTGCGTAAACTTTTTTCAGGCAACTGTCAACAGCATCGATATACTTGGAGAAACGCATGATACACACTCTGCTATCTCACAATATATACAGTACTTTTATTCGTAGTCGGTTTCGATCATGCACCACCTTTACAATGGAAAATATCTGTTGTGACAACTTCACATGTTGTACATGCTATTTAACCAGAAAAGTATACGCCATTGCTGACTTGAAAATGACATAAAATGATACTTAACGCCATAATACCAGCTTGTGCCTGGGCAATGATGCGGAGCACTTACTGCTGTTACATGTTTCCAGTGTTTCCTGCTTACTTAAGTTGGTATTATGGCCTTAAGTATCATTTTTTGACATTTTCAAGTCAGCAGTGGCGTATACTCTTCTGGTTAAATAGCATGCGTGCCATGTCAAGTTGTCACAATAGATATTTTTCCACTGTAAAGATAGTCCCTGATCCAAACCGGTTTTGAATAAATATATTGTAAGACAGTACAGTGTGTATCATGCATTTCTCCAAGTCTCCTGTGTCATTTGTCACAGTTTATACACATTGTGTTTGACTTTAAACTTTTGTGAAGCACTCTGCTGTATAATAAAAAGAGTATTTTGTTAGGAACAGTTTTAATTTGCATTGGCAAATCTACGATCTGTGTCTCTCATTTTTTCGTATCTGTTGGATGTTTTTCGCAGAGTATCACACACTTTTCTGTAAATTGTCTGTTATTCTGTGAGTGAATTCTGCAATTCATTTTAAGTGAGCTCCTATAATTAATCACAAATTCCTTGAGTGAGTGTAGGAACTTCGACGGCAATACTATAATTCCTAAATAAAACTCAAATATACCTAAAGTGCGAAGCGGATCGCACTGTCGAGATCCTTGAGGAAACTTCACAGCTGGGCGACTTTGGAAACGATCTTATAGTTGTTGCTGTTGCTGTGATCGAATATCTTCACGTGCCGAACACATTTGACTCATTTCATTCAGACTGGTAATCTAAATGGGACAAATTTCATGTCTGAAATATTTTATTTTGTTAGACAATGTAGTGGCATGCTTGGGTCGTTTGGTCACGTATCCTGATCGTCACACATCGTATTCAACAAATACAGTTGCTTGCGCCTTCCTTCCTAAAGCCGCCATTTGAAAGTGTACCAGTACATGCTGAAGGGACGCCAATTACATAAATGATTACTTCTTTCAAGCAATAACTCACTCACCTCATATTTTTATTTTGTTTTATTTCTGTGCAAACGTTTCTTTAATTCTTTCTTATGTCTTCTCCGTACAATTCACTTTGCAAACACTCTCTTGGTGATTTTGACATGCAGCGGTGTGGCAGACCACACTAAACATCTACACAACGGCTAGATTCTATCTTTATACGGCCGGCATTTTACAGAGGCACCTCCGATATAAAAAGTTAAAGGACTTCGCATCGCCGAAGGGTGATAAAAAACGTCACCCGTGTCCTCGGTAAGACACGAGGCCGAGATCGTTCGGTTAGAGTTTCTTCGGTCTAGCGAGCACAGGTAATTGGCCATCGGTAGCCGAGCACAGAGAAAAATAAATGTGCGGGCACTCACACACAGTGTGACAGGTGCCTTCAATGCAAACAATGCGTGTTGCGTACGGTCACAAGCCAAGCGCGGCGCGGAAAGGTTATGTTTGCAGAATAAATGCGATTTGATGAATTATTTACAGTACATTCCTTGGCTTCCCACCAGGAGCATATGTCGACACAAGTAGACGCGAATGTTCTGGATCCATCTTTATTCCTCAGAAATGAGCAGGTGGTAATATAATAAATCCAATAGCTGTACATTCATAATAACTATGTGTTGTCCGACGCTAAGAAACCTTAATCAAAACATAATACAAAATGTAACAAGAGGCTTTTAGTCTGTACGAAAGTATTGACGCAGTTACATAAAACCCAAAAATCCGCCAGTATTTAGAGTGCATGCCTCTTCCCTATCTAAACGCTCAGCAATTTGTGCTAGTGTTCATTCGTTCTTGAATAAATACTGCACACCTTTTAGCTTTAGTTTCTTTGTTCTTTCTCAGATTTGAGTAGAATTCATTCAGCGAGTGGTTGCAGGAGTTGACGTCGGGGGACTGTAAAGTGTTCAGAAAACCTGTGAGGAACAGTGCGCAAACGGGCTGTTACTGCCTGTGCTGTTGAAAGTAGAAATCTCCCACAGTTTCCAAGCACTCCATTTTCTTTCTGGGTGATCCCTTCATGTACTAGAAACAATCCGTATTTCCATTTCTAGAGGCCACTTCAACAGAATCTGACATTGATCGCTACGCCATAGTATCCACCACTTTCATACTTACCGTAGTCTGTAATTTTTTTCTCGTCGTTCGCAAATTTTAGCTCTTCTTCCATATAAAATTTCAATAATCTCGAAAAAAGGTACTTCTGCTCTCATCTCTAAACATATCATTTTACCATAGAAGACTATATTTTCATCAAACAGCAGTTTTATTCTTTTTTGGTGTGCTCGAATTAGTATTGTATGTCTTCTTTAAAGATACGCTAAGCCTGGATAGCTCACATTTCATTACATTTCTGACATTTCTAAAAGCCGCAGTGGATTGCTGTTGTTGTTGTGGTCTTCAGTCCTGAGACTGGTTTGATGCAGCTCTCCATGCTACTCTATCTTGTGCGAGCCTCTTCACCTCCGAGTAACTACTGCAACCTACATCCTTCTTAATCTGCTTAGTGTATTCATCTGTTGGTCTCCCTCTATAATTTTTACCCTCCACGCTTCCCTCCAGTACTAAATTGGCGATTCCTTGATGCCTCAGAGAGTGTTCTAACAAACGATCCCTTCTTCTAGTCAGGTTGTACCACAGATTCCTCTTCTTCCAAATTCTTTTCAGTACCTCCTTATTAGTTACGTAATCTATCTTTCTAATCTTCAGCATTCTTCGGTAGCACCGCATTTCAAAAGCGTCTATTCTCTTCCTGTCTAAACTGCTTATCGTCCATACATGACTACACTCCATATACACATCTTCAAAAAAGACTTCTTGATACTTAAATCTATATTCAATTTTAACAAATTTCTCTCCTTTCGAAACACTTTCCTTGCCTTTGGCAGTCTACATTTTATATCCTCCCTCCTTCGACCATCATCAGTTATTCTGCTCCCCAAATAGCAAAATTCATCTGCTACTTTATCATTTCCTAATCTAATTCCCTCAGCATCACCTAATTTAATTCGACTACATTCTGTTATCCTCGTTTTACTTGTGTTGATGTTCATCTCATATCCTCCTTTCAAGACATTGTCCATTCTGCTCAACTGCTCTTATAAGTCCTTTGCTGTCTCTGACAGAATTACAGTGTCATCGGCAAACCTCAAAGTTTTTATTTCTTCTCCACGGATTTTAATTCCTACTCCAAATTCTTCTTTTGTTTCCTTTACTGCTTGCTCAATATACAGATTGAATAGCATCGAGGAAAGGCTACAACCGTGTCTCACTCCCTTCTCAAACACTGCTTCCCTTTGTGCCTCTCCACTAGTACAACTGCCATCTGGTTTCTGTACAAATTGTAAACAGCCTTCTGCTTCCTGTATTTTACCCCTGCCACTTTTCAGAAATTGAAAGAGAGTATTCCAGTCCACATCGTCAAAAGCATTTCCCGAGTCTACAAATGCTATAAACGTAGGTTTCCTTTCCTTAACCTATTTTCTAATATAAGTGGTAGGCTCAGTATTACCTCGCATGTTCCTACATTTCTACGGAATCCAAACTGATCTTCCTCGAGGTCGGCTTCTACCAGTTTTTCCATTCGTCTTTAAAGAATTCGTGTTAGTATTTTGCAACTGTGATTTATTAAACTGATAGTTAGGCAATTTTCACACCTGTCAGCACGTGCTTTCTTTTGAATTAGAATTATTATATTCTTCTTGAAGTCTGGGGGTATTTCGCTCGTCTCATACATCTTGCTCACCAGATGGAAGAGTTTTGTCGTGGCTGGCTCTCCTAAAGCTTTCACTAGTTCTAATGAAATGTTGTCTACTCCCAGGGCCTTGTTTCGACCCAGGTCCTTCAGTGCTCTGTCAAATTCTGCACGCAATGTCGTATCTCCCATCTCCCCTTCATCTACGTCCTCTTCTATTTAAATATTGCCATCAAGTACATCACCCTTGTGTAGACCCTCTATATACTCCTTCCACCTTTCTGCTTACCCTTCTTTGCTTAGGACTGGTTTTCCATCTGAGCTCTTGATATTCGTACACGTGGATCTCTTTTCTCCAAAGGTCCCTTTAATTTTCCTGCATGAACATCTATCTTACCCTAGTGATATATGCTTCTGCATCCTTACTTTTGTCATCTTGCTATTCCTGCTTAGCCATTATCACTTCCTATCGATCAAGTCTACTGATTATCTCATTATCATCATCATCGGATAACTGACATCGTGTTGTATTAATACCACCTGCTGTCGGCTTTTCCGTGCATTATACTCTTCACCTATTCATATCCATGTTACTCCTGCATATTTTCTAATCTACTCATCTTCCATTAAGTCGTCATCTCGGCCTTTCCTAATCTTGTGGAAACCAGCGAAGAGCTTCCCTAGCCCATCGGAAATCCATTTGCCTTCCTAAGCGTCTGCCGGCCGGAGTGGCCGAGCGGTTATAGGCGCTACAGTCGGGAACCGCGCGACTGCTACGGTCGCAGGTTCGAATCCTGTCTCGGGCATGGGTGTGTGTGATGTCCTTAGGTTAGTTGGTTTAAGTAGTTCTAAGTTCTAGGGGACTGATGACCTTAGTGCTCAGAGCCATTTGAACCAACCTAAGTGTCTCGACCATCTCAAGTGCATTTTCATTATGTCCAGAATTACGTCTTCCACTTCAGTTTGGTAACTGATAACTTTCGGTTTCCCGCCTCTCTCTTTCTGTTGCTACTTGAGCAGCCTTAGTCTTTAAATACTGAAAGGTAGCGAAAGCTTCTGCAACTTTTCATTGTCAATCGAAATGGGGAGACTGCAGAAACACATGTTTATTTCCAATTGCAATACAACAACATGGATTGCACAGGTGATTTCTTTCTTTCCTTTCCTTTCGTTTCTGCCCTTGTAGATACCCCTTGCGTGTGTACTGGGAACGGTTTAAGATGATGTCAATGAGATTTGTCTGTCGCAGTGCACAGTAAACTTGAAAATGAACTTATCATCACGTGCCACCCTACCCTAAATTTTGCCAACTATAAATCACTCCAATTTTATTTTTCTTATTTTATTATTAGAGTTTGTTACATCTGGAGTACGCTTCTTATTGTATTGTTTCTCAACGTTTAAAGACACTCAGTTATTGTTAATAAACTCAGGGATTTATTATACCTTTGCATTTCTTTTCATAGCTACTCAACCCTTTCAATACTTCGTGAAAATTTATGATTACCCCTAACCTTTGCTTCACTGCTGAGTCGAAAATTAGCAGTTACACTAGCCTGCATGGTATCAGATGACTGAAAGCTAGTACACTGAAGAGCTAAAGAAACTGGTACACCTGCCTAATATTCTTTAGGGCCTGCGTGAGCACGCAGAAGTGCTGCAACACGACGTGGCACGGACTCAACTAATGTCTGAAGTAGTGCTGCAGGGAACTGACATCTTGAATCCTGCAGGGCCAGGGCGAGGCGTAAAGCTTTGTGTCGTTCAGTCATCAAGGGTACACGAGTGGGCCTGCGGCTCTGAAAGCACATATTGATGATGTTTCGTTGAATGGTTCGCGCGGTGACACTTATTGGTGGCCCAGCACTGAAATTTGTAGCAACTCGCGGAAAGCTTACGCTTCTGTCACGTTGAACGATCATCTTCAGTCATCGTTGGTCCCGTTCTTGGAGGATCTTTTTCCGGCCGCAGCGATGTCGGACATTTGATGTTTTGCCGGATTCCTGATATTCACGGTAGAGTCGTACGGGAAAATGCCCACTTCATCGCTACCTCGGAGATGCTGTCCCCCATCGCTCGTGCGCCGACTGTAACACCACATTCAAACTCACTTTTATAGGCGTTGCCGACCGCAGCGCCGTATTCTGCTTGTTTACATATCTCCATATGTGAATACGCTTGCCTATACCAGTTTCTTTGGCGCTTCAGTATATGTGGTACTACCACAACATTTTACGCTTATTTCAAATCTGATTTCCGTTTCATCCTATCACGTACAATTTCGCCGCAATTTGATTTCAAAGATACGTTGCTGTGCCAGTAAGTTACGAGTATCGTTGGAGGGTAATTTCTCAGTACGACCCCGTATACCTTTAGGTTGTTACTCCTGTTGATGCTAGTTGTTGTGCGAAACGGAATTAATAATTATTAATTCCTTTTCACACAAGTTAAGTAACATGTTTATTTGGGCAGAGATCTAAGTAGTCAGCTAGCTAGCATCATTAATCTCTAACAGATCGGGGGGGGGGGGGGGGGGGGCGGAGGAAGGAGCGATGGGGGCGGCTTTCGCAGGTGGTCGCCCGTATGGTTTCGTTATGAAAAACGGATCGCCAGGTTTATAACAAATCTGTTGTTAATTTACTTACTTCTAACATAACAAAATGCAGTAGTGGAAAACAGCATAAAGGGAAGGCTATTTGTAGGCCAGTAAACGTTGTCGGTTGGAATAGCTCATCACAGTGTATATGCAGTAGTACGAGATCCATTATACCGACAAATGCAGTCAAATGGTATCGCATTTGATGTCACTAATGCAGTATATAACAAGAAGTCAACAATAATTCAGGTGATAGAGGGTGGAACTCGGTACAAAGGCAGTCGGCTCTGTACGACGTTAGTGTGTTCAAATGTGCCCTTCCTGCTGATGGGAAACAGACACCATTAGTTGCAGTGCGTGCTGTGTACATAAACCACGATTGCTACAATGCCACGCAGGTAACAGTTGTCATGTGATGAAAAAGTAAAAATCTGTGCATAGAAGGAAACACGACTCTCTAATCACCAAGTCGCCAAGAAGCTGAACCGTTCAAGTACAGTGATTGATAATATCGTTAGACTGGGCGCGAAGGCCGTTGTGGTCGAGCGGTTCTAGGCGCTTCAGTTTGAAACCACGCGGATGCTACGGTCGCAGGTACGAATCCTGCCTCGGGCGTGGATGTGTGTGATGTCCTTGGGACTGATGACCTCAGATGTTCAGTCCCATAGTGCGTAGAGCCATTTCAACCATTTTGAGACTGGGCGTACGATATGGACAGAATGGAGAATATGTCCAAAATATAAAATTATCTGAGGCATCTAAGCGTTTACTTTTGCACAAAGTAAGGGCCGCAAACCTTTATTCTTCCCTAGTTGCTGCTGATTTACAGCGGCCAGTAACTGCCAGATTTGTACGACACATTGTCCTGTATTCAAGAACCGACTGCAGAAACCTGTTCCAAGCTAGACTGAAGTGTGCTGAAAGACATGAGCCACACACTTCAGAATGGGATAAAGTGATCTTCAGTAATGAGAAGAAGTTTAATTTAGATGGACCAGATGGATTTCAAGATTATTGGCACGATGTGAGAGAAGAGCATAAGGTAGGAATGAGCGGAAACTTTGCTGGTGGAAGTGCTGTGATTCTGACAGCCCTTTTGATTAGAGTGTATAAGGACCAATGGGACGAACGTCTAATGTTTCAACAAGATTATGCGTCTGTGCATGTTACTACAACAACTAAAAAGTGGTTGGAAGATAAAGGTATCGATCGATGTCTTTCCCAGGCCTGCACGTTGCTAGGATTTGTACCCCATGGAAAGATTTGAGGAATACTTGCAAGGTGTGTTTGTCACATTGGAAGGTAATTTGAGACACTGTGTGAACTGCAAAGAGCAATACAAGAAGAGTGGGTAACAATTTCACTGCAAGAGCTACAAAACCCTAACGGAATAATGCCGAAGAGATATTATGAGGTAATTAGGAAAAATGGAGATTGGAAAAAATACTAACATTACAACAACACTTCAGGATAGTGAATGCATTTGCACCAATTTCTACCCAGTAATTGCAAACGCCTTATTTTGTTACTCGTATTATGAAACAAAACTATGTAATTCCATCATTATTGTTTGTGTCTTATTTATATCTACTACCTTCATAATAAACTCGATACACATATGCTTCAGTTCCTGAACCCTGCATTATGCTGATTTCCACTACTGAGGTAAGATTTATGCGGTGAGAAAACGTATTTTAAATATACCAACCAGTACTGGGAGCTGCAAATGCAATACAAAAATAATTTCTACAGTACTAAGGCAATTGTAGTATCATGTTACACTACTGGCCATTAAAATTGCTACACGAAGAAGAAATGCAGATGATAAACGGGTATTCAGTGGGCAAATATATTATACTAGAACAGACATGTGATTACATTTTCACTCAATTTGGGTGCATAGGTCCTGAGAAATCAGCACCCAGAAAACCACCTCTGGCAGTAATAACGGCCTTGATATACCTGGGCATTGAGTCAAACAGAGCTTGGATGGCATGTACAGGTACAGCTGCCCATGCAGCTTCAACACGATAACACAGTTAATCAAAGTGACTGGCGTATTGTAATGAGCCAGTTGCTCGGCCGCCATTGACCAGACGTTTTCAGTTGGTGAGAGATCTGGAGAATGTGCTGGCCAGGGCAGCAGTCGAACATTTTCTGTATCCAGAAAGGCCCGTACAGGACCTGCAACATGCGGTCGTGCATTATCCTGCTGAAATGTAGAGCTTTGCAGGGGTCGAATGAAGGGTAAAGCCACGGGTCGTAACACATCTGAAACGTAACGTCCACTGTTCAAAGTGCCGTCAATGCAAACAAGAGGTGACCGAGACGTGTAACCAATGGCATCCCATACCATCACGCCGGGTGATACGCCAGTATGGCAATGACGAATACACGCTTTCAATGTGCATTCACCGCGATGTCGCCAAACACGGATGCGACCATCATGATGCTGTGAACAGAACCTGAATTCATCCGAAAAAATGACGTTTTGCGATTCGCGCATCCACGTTCGTCGTTGAGTACACAATTGCAGGCGCTCCTGTCTGTGATGCAGCATCAAGGGTAAGCGCAGCCATGGTCTCCGAGCTGATAGTCCATGCTGCTGCAAACGTCGTCGAACTGTTCGTGCAGATGGTTGTTGTCTTGCAAACGTCCCCATCTGTTGACTCAGGGATCGAGACGTGGCTGGACGATCCGTTACAGCCATGCGGATAAGATGCCTGTCATCTCGACTGCTAGTGATGCGAGGCCGTTGGGATCCAGCATGGCGTTTCGTATTACCCTCCTGAACCCACCGATTCCATATTCTGCTAACAGTCATTGGATCTCGAGCAACGCGAGCAGCAGTGTCGCGATCGATAAACCGCAATCCCAATAGTCTACAATCCGACCTTTGTCAGAGTCGGAAACGTGATGGAACGCATTTCTCCTCCTTACACGAGGCATCACAACATCGTTTCGCCAGGCATTGCCGGCCAACTGCTGTTTGTGTATGAGAAATCGGTTGGAAACTTTCCTCATGTCAGCACGTTGTGGGTGTCGCCACCGGCGCCAACCTTGTGCGAATGCTCTGAAAAGCTAATCATTTGCATATCACAGCATCTTCTTCCTGTCCGTTAAATTTCGTGTCTGCAGCACATCATCTTCGTGGTGTGGCAATTTTAATGGACAGTAGTGTATTTTGTTTGATATACACTAGATTCCAGAGACGTACTTCATCTGGAGCTAACTGCTGGTAAGGCCTTCTTACTAAATGGTCAAACGTAAGAAAATATAAATTTGCTATGGATCTAAATACAACTGTAAACTGCGCGCTCGAACCTGCGCTGTAACTATCATTGGTGTTATTTAATGAAATAACCATTTCCTCCACTGAATTTTCCGGGACAGTTTTGTTCTGCTATGCTCTCTCCACGATGTGTTTAGTGGAGAAATATTGGTTCCATAAGCCCCACCTTTCTAAGGTTATCACTTACACCGACGTTACGAGGCTGAAGGCGATAAGTCATTCCCTCCTTTCGCTTTGCCGTGGTAGGTACCTTCTCGACAACAATTGAATGACAAGGAAGGTTATCTAGAACAACTGTTAAGGGTTTTCGCAGACTTCGAATTAGTGGCTGAACGAACCACTTCGTAAACGTAAAATGTTTCATTTCTTCATGGTAATCTCCTGTCTCCTTTGATTTGAAGGGCAGGAGACCGTTCGAGAGAAAACCTGGTGAGGTGCCTGCACGACAAAGAATAAGACTTTCCCCCTGGCAGGAAGGCATTTCCATTGTTCTTTTGTTGCGTCATCTGTCAAGCCCCGCTTCACAACGAGACCAGAATTGACACACGTTTCATCAATCCTCGCCATTCGTCGATATTCATGCCACGGATATACCTTAAAAATCGGCTTCGCCTTGCAGCGACGTTCTCCTTCTCCATCAACAGCTTACGGCCACAGACAAATCCATAGCCTAGGTCATGCAAAACTGTGAATAATGATAGGCGACTGCCATGAAAAAGACTTAATTCCTCAAGAATTGTTGGATTTTACTTTATGAGGTAATAATCATAAACATTATCAGCTTCGATGTGCATCCAGCTTCCTTCCCTTTCTCGAACATTTCCTCGCTAATCTTCACAACAGTACTGTTGCTTATATTCAAAGCTGCAGCTGTTTTTCAGTCCCACAGTACGCACGTTACACGTAAAGCTTTTCAGTCTTAAAGTAGGAACGTTACGCGTAAACGATTTCTTTCGACTGACATCGTTCAGCAGTCCCCTGGTCAAAAGAAAGAAGCGGAACTTTTGCACTCATGACTTTCAATGAACTTTTTTCCAGCATTCAGTACCACACAACAATTAACAGTAACAACGAATAAAATAGTAACTCATGCGAAGGTAAAAACGACAAAAAATAAAATCGCAGGGAACAACGAACACGCAGGACAGCAAACTGGCTGAAACACAATCCCGTGCAAGTGGGAAATGACATGGTGGTGGTGCTGTGAAGGTTTGGCAACTTCAGGTGCTTGCTGCGGCTACAGGTCTCACGGAATGGACGAAATGTCTCATTCCTCCCGCATGGTCTCACCCCCCCCCCCCCCCCCCTCCCACCTCTCCCTCACCTCTTGTTACTTCCGTTGTAGCTGTCAATCTTACAGTAGATTTGAACATACATATTTATTCTGTGTAAGCCTCTTGGTCTCACATATTACCTGCCACCTACATCCATTTGAACCTGCTTACAGTATTCAAACCTTGGTATCCCTCTGCATTTTTACCCCCAATATTTTCTTCCATCACAAAATTGACGATTTCTTGATACCTCAGGACGTGTCTTATAAACTGATTCGTTCTTTTAGTCAAGTTGTGCCACAATTTTTTTTTCCCAATTCGATTTAGCACCTCATTAGTTATTCGACCTACCTATCTAATTTTCGACATTCTTCTGTAGCATCATCTTCACAAAACTTTTGTTTTCTTCTTGTCTGAAGTGTTTATCGTTCGTGTTTCACTTCCACACAAGGCTACACTCCAAACAAATACGTTCAAAAAACTTTCTTAATACAGAATTTATGATGGAATGCTAAAAAGTAATGCCTCTGTATCTTTTGTGTGAAAAGTCTACAGCTTTTTAAATAAGCAGCGTCGAAGAGAAAGAGAGAAGTTTAAGGCCACAACTGGCGGGAAAGCCTTGTTTGCCGACCCACTGAATAAGATGGAAATGTGGTGTCACCGCCAGACACCACACTTGCTATGTGGTAGCTTTAAATCGGCCGCGGTCCATCAGTACATGTCGGACCCGCGTGTCGCCACTGTCAGTGATCGCAGACCGAGCGCCACCACACGGCAGGTCTCGAGAGACTTACTAGCACTCGCCCCAGTTGTACGGACGACTTAGCTAGCGATGCAACACTGACGAAGCCTCGTTTATTTGCAGTGAAGATAGTTAGAATAGCCTTCAGCTAAGTCAATGGCTACGACCTAGCAAGGCGCCATTTATCCTTTGCTATGTATCTAATGAAGCATGTCTCATCAAGAACGATGTATACAAATGGTGGATTAAAGTTAAGTGTTCCAGCAGCTACGTACTTTTCTTTATAGCATTCATTACGTATCCTGTTTCAGACCTCACGCCAGCCTGCGTGAGTTTAAGCGCGTGCCTTTCGGTTACCCGTCACTGTGGACTGGGTGTCTTGTCAGTCCACAGCAGGAATAACTTGGGATTTTATCATGATGATGATGATTTTATAATCTCTTTTCAAAATACTATACCTTTTGTTTAATTGCTCTTTCAGGTTCTGTGCCATCTCTGACATAACTGGAATGTCCTCAGCTAACCACAAAGTTTTTATTTCTTCTTCCTGAACTTTAATTCCTTTGCAAATTTCTCCCTGTCTTCCTTTACTGCTTGCCTATTACACAGAGTGAATAACATCTCAGAGAGACTGCAACCAGAGATCAGAAACGGGACGAATACGAGTCTAATGTTGAGGAATGCGTAACTTAGAAATCGAGGCGTTGCTGTTACTTCAGTAGTATACTCGCCTGTCTTCTTCTCCCCGAGTACGACAAGTCTGAGAGCGGTGACCCTGCAATCTTTCCCTACTCATCGACAAGTTCACTCTTACTGAAGAGTGCAAGGGTGTAAGGCAAATCGTAACTCAGTACGCAAGTTGTTGTAATATACGACTGACGGGACAAATAGACCAATCGTCGGGATCAGATGCTCTCTAATAATGCTACGTTTCATCGGGCTGGGCGGATGCAAGACGAGAATGAAGTGATGCAGTATGTACAGTAGCAAATGTGCTCCATTACAGGAAGAGTGATGTCCGGACAAAGTTAGCTGCTGTAGTCCGCCTTTCAGACGAAAAACGTACAAATTTTGCCCAACGCAAACAAAATGGCTTTACTCTTTTTTTATTTCACCCCCACCATGAGGAAACATGAGCTCCGTCAAACGACTGCAGGGTACAGAGAAAACAGAAAGTTTGTATATGTGTATTGTTTTAGTTACGGTAACTTGCGTTTATGGGATAATAGCGAGTTTTGTAGTTTATCATTCCCCCCATGAACTATGCACCGTGCCGTTGGTGGGGATGCTTGCGTGCCTCAGCGATGCAGATGGCCGTACCATAGGTGCAACCACAACGGAGGGGTATCTGTTGAGAGGCCAGACAAACGTGTGGTTCCTGAAGAGGGGCAGCAGCCTTTTCAGTAGTTGCAAGGGCAACAGTCTGGATGATTGACTGATCTGGCCATGTAACACTAACCAAAACGGCCTTGCTGTTGTGGTACTGCGAACGGCTGAAAGCAAGGGGAAACTACAGCCGTAATTTTTCCCGGCGGCATGCAGCTTTACTGTATGACTGTATGACTAATTGACGATGGCGTCCTCTTGAGTAGAATATTCCGGAAGTAAAATAGTCCCCCATTCGGATCTCCGGGCGGGGACTAATCAAGAGGACGTCGTTATCAAGAGAAAGAAAACTGGCGTTCTACGGATCGGAGCGTGGAATGTCAGATCCCTTAATCGGGCAGGTAGGTTAGAAAATTTAAAAAGGGAAATGCACAGGTTAAAGTTAGATATAGTGGGAATTAATGAAGTTCGGTGACAGGAGGAACAAGACTTTTCGTCAAGTGAATACAGGGTTATAAATACAAAGTCAAATAGGGCTAATGCAGGAGTAGGTTCAATAATGAATAAAGAAATAGGAGTTCGTGTAAGCTACTACAAACAGCATAGTGAACGCATTATTGTGGCCAAGATAGACACAAAGCCCACGCCTACTACAGTAGTACAAGTTTATATGCCAACTAGCTCTGCAGATGATGAAGAAATTGATGAAATGTATGATAAGATAAAAGATATTATTCAGGTAGTGAAGGAGACGAAAACTTCATAGTCATGGGTGACTGGAATTCGACAGTAGGAAACGTAGTAGGTGAATATGGATTGGGGCTAAGAAATGAAAGAGGAATCCGCCTGGTAGAATTTTGCACAGAGCATAACTTAATCATAGCTACCACTTGGTTCAAGAATCATGAAAGAAGGTTGTGCACATGGAACACTGGAGATACTAAAAGGTTTCAGATAGATCATATAATGGTAAGACAGAGATTTAGGAACCAGATTTTACATTGTAAGACATTTCCAGGGGCAGATGTGGACTCTGGCCACAATCTATTGGTTATGAACTGTAGATTAAAACTGAAGAAATTGCAAAAAGGTGGGAATTTAAGGAGATGTGACCTGGATAAACTGAAAGAACCAGCGGCTGTACAGAGTTTCAGGGAGAGCATAAGGAAACAATTGACAGGAATGGGAGAAAGAAATACAGTAGAAGAAGAATGGGTAGCTTTGAGGAATGAAATAGTGAAGGCAGCAGAGGATCAAGTACGTAAAAAGATGAGAGCTAGTAGAAAGCCTTTGGTGACAGAAGAGAGAAGGAGGAGGAGATTAGTGTTTAACGTCCCGTCGACAACGAGGTCATTAGAGACGGAGCGCAAGCTCGGGTGAGGGAAGGATGGGGAAGGAAAGCGGCCGTGCCCTTTCAGAGGAACCATCCCGGCATTTGCCTGAAGCTATTTAGGGAAATCACAGAAAACCTAAATCAGGATGGCCGGAGAACGGATTGAACCGTCGTCATCCCGAATGGGAGTCCAGTGTGCTAAGTCAGAAGAGATACCGAATTTAATTGATGAAAGGAGAAAATACAAAAATGCAGTAAGTGAAGCAGGCAAAAAGGAATACAAACGTCTCGAAAATGAGATCGACAGGAAGTGCAAAATGGCTAAGCAGGGATGGCTAGAGGACAAATGTAAGGATGCAGAGACTTATCTCACGAGGGGTAAGATAGATGCTGCCAACAGGGAAATTAAAGAGACCTTTGGAGAAAAGAGAACCACTTGCATGAATATCAAGAGCTCAGATGGAAACCCAGTTCTAAGCAAAGAAGGGAAAAGGTGGAAGGAGTATATAGAGGGTCTATACAGGAGCGATGTTCTTGAGGACAATATTATGGAAATGCAAGAGGAGGTAGATGAAGATGAAATGGGAGATATGATACTGCGTGAAGAGTTTGACAGAGCACTGAAAGACCTAAGTCGAAACAAGGTCCCGGGAGTAGACAACATTCCATAAGAACTACTGACAGCCTTGGGAGAGCCAGACCTAACAAAACTCTACCATCTCGTGAGCAAGATGTATGAAACAGGCGAAATTCCCTCAGACTTCAAGAAGAATACAGTAATTCCAATCCCAAAGAAAGCAGGTGTTGACAGATGTGAAAATTACCAAATATCAGTTTAATAAGTCACAGCTGCAAAATACTAACGCGAATTCCTTACCGACGAATGGAAAAACTGGTAGACGCTGACCTCGGGGAAGATCAGTTTGGATTCCGTAGAAATGTTGGAACACGTGAGGCAATACTGACCCTACGACTCACCTTACAAGAAAGATTAAGGAAAGGGAAACCTGCGTTTCTAGCATTTGTAGACTTAGAGAAAGCGTTTGACAACGTTGACTGGAATACTATCTTTCAAATTCTGAAAGGAGCGAAAGGCTATTTACAATTTGTACAGAAACCAGATGGCAGTTATAAGAGTCGAGGGGTATGAAAAGGAAGCAGTGGTTGGGAAGGGAGTGAGACAGGGTTGTTGCCTCTCCCCGATGCTATTCAATCTGTATTTGAGCAAGCAGTAAAGGAAACAAAATAAAAGTTCGGAGTAGTTATTAAAATCCATGGAGTAGAAATAAAAACTTTGAGGTTTGCCTATGACATTGTAATTCTGTCAGAGACAGCAAAGGACTTGGAAGAGCAGTTGAACGGAATGGACAGTGTCTTGAAAGGAGGGTATAAGATGAACATCAACAAAAGCAAAACGAGGATTATGGAATGTAGTTGAATTAAATCGGGTGATGCTGAGGGAATTAGATTAGGAAATGAGACACTTAAGGTAGTAAAGGAGTTTTGCTATTTGGGGAGCAAAATAACTGATGATGGTCGAAGTGGAGAGGATATAAAATGTAGACTGGCAATGGCAAGGAAAGCGTTTCTGAAGAAAAGAAATTTGTTAACATCGAGTATTGATTTAAGTGTTAGGAAGTCGTTGCTGAAAGTATTTGTATGGAGTGTAGCCATGTATGGAAGTGAAACGTGGACGATAAGTAGTTTAGACAAGAAGATAATAGAAGCTTTCCAAATGTGGTGCTACAGAAGAATGCTGGAGATTAGATGGGTAGATCACATAACTAATGAGGAGGTGTTGAATAGAATTGAGGAGAAGAGGAGTTTGTGGCACAACTTGACTAGTAGAATGGATCGGTTGGTAGGACATGTTCTGAGGCATCAAGGGATCACCAATTTGGTACTGGAGGGCAGCGTGGAGGGTAAAAATAGTGGAGGGAGACCAAGAGATGAATACACTAAGCAGATTCAGAAGGACATAGGCTGCAGTAGGTATTGGGAGATGAAGAAGCTTGCACAGGATAGAGTAGCATGGAGAGCTGCATCAAACCAGTCTCAGGACTGAAGACCACAACAACAACATTCATTTTCGAAGACCGCTGTAAATTTTTTTTAAAAATTAATCACCGTTCAGATAATACATTTCATCGTCATGTCCTGTTTATTATAATATCACCACAGACTCGGTAATGTAGAAAGTGTAAGTATTTCAGCCTAATTGTTAGATGTTCTCTGGGCAGAGATAAAATATTAAAATAAATTTACAGTAGCCTTCGAAAAAGTTTTGTGCGTATCCACATACAGACGGATGCATATATATATATATATATATATATATATATATATATATATATATATATATATGCACAATTTACATAGATACATATTTACACACACACACGATTCAGAAAAGTCTCATATAAGCCCAACAGATATTTTCAGCAGAAAGATATACAGACCAGAAATTATCAGATGGGAACCAGTACCAGAGAATGAAGTCGGCGCCAGATCACGCACAAGGTGGACTAAAGAAGGAAAAAGAACTGAAGGAGAAAAGAATGAAACAGAATAGCCTTGCATGATGCGATAGGGTCGAATGGCACATTGAATCGCACGTTATATATATATATATATATATATATATATATATATCAAAAAAAGTTTTGCATCACCCCGGTTCCCAGAATTCCTGAAGATAGACGTTAACTGTGGATATTGTATCACAGACACAGTCGCTTTGACTGTTCAGAGATGTCACTAAACCCGCCAAAAAATGTAAACAACCATGCATGAGCAGCGATTATTAGAATGAGGGCGTCCAACAGCCGATCAGTTCCAGCCATTCCACCAGGAAGGAGGTACACGGCTCTTGTTGTCTGTAGTGAAACCAACAGCGGTAACGTAAACAGGCATAATATGCACTATTGGGCAACGGAAAATCCACGATGGCTGCCACAGGTGGAACGTCAGCGACCTTCGCGGGTTAATGTATGGTGCGGCATTATGGGCGGAAGGATAATTGGCCCCCATTTTATCGATGGCAATCTAAATGGTACAATGTATGATGATTTCCTACGCAATATTCTAACGATGTTACTACAAGATGTTTCACTGCATGACAGAATGGCGATGTACTTCCAACATGATGGATGTTTGGCACATAGTTCGCGTGCTGTTGAAGCGGTATTGAAAAGCGTATTTCATGACAGGTAGATTGGTCGTCGAAGCACCATACCATGGCCCGCACGTTCACCGGATCTGACGTCCCGTGATTTCTTTCTGTGGGGAAAGTTGAAGGATATTTGCTATCGTGATCTACCGACAACGCCTGACAACATGCGTCAGCGCATTGTCAATGCATGTGCGAACATTACGGAGGGCGAACTACTCGCTGTTGAGGGGAATGTCGTTACACGTATTGCCAAATGCATTGAGGTTGACGGACATCATTTTGAGCATTTATTGCATTAATGTGGTATTTAGAGGTAATCACGCTGTAACAGCATGCGTTCTCAGAAATGATAATTTCACAAAGATACATGTATCACATTGGAACAACCGAAATAAAATGTTGAAACGTACCTATGTTCTGTATTTCAATTTAAAAAGCCTACCTGTTAGCAACTGTTCATCTAAAATTGTGAGCCATATGTTTGTGACTATTACAGTGCCATCTATCACAAAGCGAAAACAGTGGTCCAAGTAAATCATTCATATTTCTTTACGTACTACAAGAATGTGTAATAAAGAATGGGGGTTCCTATTTTTAAAAAAAACGCAGTTGATATCCGTTTGACCTATGGCAGCGCCATCTAGCGGGCCAACCATAGTGCCATCTGGTTTCCCCCTTCAAGATAGACAAGTTTCGTTCTTCGTAATTTTTTCGTTTGACGCTTATTTCGTGAGATATTTGGCCCGGTCACGATCAGTGGACCACCCTACATATACATGAAACAATATTCACTTCTATATATAATATATACACATCGAACAATATTCACTGCTAAGCAATCACTCATTGTATTGGTACATAACAATAATAATAATAACATATGAGAATAATAGTATTATAATAATAGTCATGCCCAATGGTTGCTAATGTAGCAGCGGTGCCGCGAGTCCTCAGTTATATTTGGGAGCTTATGTGTTCACTCTCCTTTCTACGCTAGCAGTTTTCGCTTGTACCCGGCAAGAATCAAGTGACGACTTTATGTTTATAAATGGGCACGGGCGGAAACTCGCGAGTCGAGTCTCCGAGCGTACGCATACTGCGAGTTGGCAGATAACGTCATACAGGAGGACCCGCTGGCGTGTTTAAAGCGAGTACACGGAGCTCATTTCTGATCTCTAGCTACAACCATGTCTCACTCCCAGCTCGGTTATTGCTTCCCTCCCCGACTTTTGACTCTTATAATTGCAATCTGGTTTCTGTACATGGCGTAGATAAGTTTTCCCGTCCTCTGTTTCACCTCTGCTGTCCTACGAATTTCAAAGAGTGAGTTTCAGTCAACACAGTCAAAAGCTTTCTCTAGATATCAAAGTATTATAAAGGCAGGTTTTCCTTTCTTCAACTTAGGTTCGTCCTTGAATCTCATTGACTGGTGTAGAATCTGTCTTCAGTGATGAGTCCCGCTTCGTACTGGGGCCCGATGGCCACCGAAGTCGTGTGTGGAGACGTTCCAGATAGCCGCGGGCTACCAACTTGACTCTCGCCCGCCTTGCGGCCCGACATTCGGGCGAGATGGTCTAGGGCGCCATTTTTTGGTTGTCATCCGCATCACCCTTCAGCACAACGGTAAGCCTACCGCCGACGATATTATACGCTCCGTTTTGTTGTCCTTCATGGCAAGCCATTCTGAGCTTACATTTCAGCAAGATAATCCCCGCCCGCTCACGGCGATAGTTTCAATAGCCTGTCCTCGTGCTTACCAAACCCTAACTTGGCAATCAGCATCTCCGTATATCTCCCCAATTAAGAATGTCTGGAGAATTATGGGGAGGACCCTCCAACCAGCTAGAGATTTTGCCCTTCTAATGCGCCAATTGGACGTAATTTGGCGCGATATATCCCAGGAGGGCATCCAGCAACGGTGTCAATCAATGACAAGCAGAATAACTGCTTGTACAAGAGCCAGAGGTGGACAAACACGTAACTGACTTGCTCAATTTGTGAAGCTCCTTCTCTTGAGTAAATCATTCAATTTTTCTGAAACTATAATCATTTGTTTGACATTCGGATAGGCCATTCATCCGCCAATAGCTATGTCTGCCACAAGAGAGTGTGCTGAAACCTGGACTATTTGATGCATCCGCCAAACAGTTCAAATGGTTCAAATGGATCTAAGCACTATGTTACTTAACTTCTGAGGTCATCAGTACCCTAGGCTTAGAACTACTTAAACCTAACAAACCTGAGGACATCACACACATCCATGACCGAGGCAGAATTCGAAGCTGCGACCGTAGCAGCAGCGCGGTTCCGGACTGAAGCGCCAAATAGTTCAAAGGCTGACGTTATACACCGAGCGCATTATTTAAGCGACCGTACGCTGACCCTCTGCCAATTATCGCCCAGTCATTGGCCAGTTATCATGCAGTTTTCGCCCTGTACCAGCAGGTATTTAGTTTTACAGTTGCATACGTGTGTCTACAGTGCCAACCAGTTGTAATTGACGGACAGTTTACGCCGTGTATCGAACATAAGTGGATATGGTAGTCAAAGTGTTTAGCTTTTGAGAGCGTTTAAACTCTCTCAGAACTGAATTTCGGTTACGTTAGTTAGCAATCATCTACTGTCCTAGCTTAGCTTAGTGCAGAAATTCACATCAGTGCCACGCCTTCTCTGGAAGCCAAAGATGAGTAAATTTTGATACACATTATTTCAATAAATGATCGTTACTATAGCCGAGCCGAGTAGCCGCGCGGTCTTGCGCCTTGTCACGGTTCGCGCGGCTCCTCCCGTCGGAGGTTCGAGTCCTCCCTCAGGCATGGGTTCGTGTGTTGTCTTTAGCGTAAATTAGTTTAAGTCAGGTTAAGTAGTGTGTAAGCCTAGGGACCGATGACCTCAGTAGTTTGGCCCCATGGGAACTTACGATCACCATCGTGTGTTGTCTAATGACTTTGTTTTAGAGATATTGTCCTGTGAAGTCTGTAGCTAGAATGCAAGCAGGTCACTTCTCTTTGGCTACACATATTTGTGGCAGGGGGTTCACGTCCTGTTGCCTTTATATTGAGCTGCTCCATTTGGTGAACACAACATAGGCTGAGTCTTTAACATGACTACTGTATAAAGCTTCCTCGTACTAAAAAGCGTGTAAGCCTGTGGCGTAGCAGGTGTATACTTTGAGCAGTAATATAAATCCACTGATCATCGTATAATTTTGTCCGTCACGTATCGCTTGTTTCAGCCTAGCTGTGGCCTGTACATCTGAAAAATGCCAACTACCACCGTGTTTCGAAGCCCTCGTTAGACTGCAGGTCCTTGTATAAGTGGCTACGTAAGACAGTTCAGAGGTCGGAGGTCAGCAATGGCATATCCTCTCTATCAAGTCCATGCCTAGTATAACACTGTTTCACCAAAAACCAAACTTTGGGTTCAGGTCAGATTTGTTTGTACTGAAGGGTAGCTGACAATTAAGAGGCATCCGTTCTCACAGTAAGCAACGCGAAGTTATTTTCTCTTTCCTGAAAGACGACAACGCTTGGCCCATAATCCCATGATACACTTCTGAAAAAAAAATGTAACACCCTCAAGAACAGCGTTCAGTAGCACCAGCATATAATACACTATGAGATCAAAAGTATCCGGACACCCCCAAAAACATACGTTTTTCATATTAGGTGCAGTGTACTAGCACCTACTGCCAGGTACTCCATATCAGCGACCTCAGTAGTCATTAGACATCGTAAGAGAACAGACTGGGGTGCTCCGCGGAACTCACGGACTTCGAACTGGGTCAAGTGATTTGGGTGTCACTTGTGTCTTACGTCTGTACTCGAGATATGCACACTCCCAACATCCCTAGGTCCACTGTTTCCGATGTGATAGTGAAGTGAAAACGTGAAGGGACACGTACAGCACAAAAGCGTACAGGCCGACTTCGTCTGTTGACTGACAGAGACCGAGGACAGTTGAAGAGGTTCTTAATATCTAATAGGAGACATCTATCCAGACCATCACACAGAAATTCCAAACTTCATCAGGGTCCACTACAAGTACTGTGACAGTTAGACGGGAGGTGAGAAAACTTGGATTTCATGGCCCAGCGGCTGCTCATAACCCATACATCACGCCGGTAAACGCCAAACGACGCCTCACTTGGTGTAGGGAGTATAAACATTGGACCATGGAACAGATGAAATAAGTTGTGTGGAGTGACGAATCACGGTACACAATATGGCAATCCGATGGCAGGGCGTGTGTATGGCGAATGCCCGATGAACGTCATCTGCCACTGTGTGTAGTGCCAACAGAAAAATTCGGAAGCGTTGGTGTTATGGTGTGGTCGTGTTTTGCTTGGAGGGGGCTTGCACCCCCTGTTGTTTTGGGTGGCACTATCACAGCACAGGCCTACACTGATGTTTTAAGCACTTTCTTTCTTCCCATTGTTGAAGAACAATTCGCGTAGTGCACGGGCTGTGGCCGAGTGATTGGACGACAATAATATCCCTGTAATGGACTAGCCTGTACAGACTCCCGAAATGAATCGTATAGAACATCTTTGGGATGTTTTGGAACGCCGACTTCATACCAGGCCTCACCGACCGACATCAATACCTCTCCTCAGTGCAGCACTCCGCGAAGAATGGACAGCCATCCCCAAGAAACCTTCCAGCACCTGATTGAACGTATGCCATCGAGAGTGGAACCTGTCGTCAAAAGTAAGGCTGGGCCAGCACCATATTGAATTCCAGCATTACCGAGGGAGGGCGCCACGGACTTGTAAGTCATTTTCAATCAGATGTCCGGATACTTTTGATCACGTGGTGTATGTGCTTACTGAGCGATTTTAATGTTAGTGATTGACTTGTCAGTGTCATCGCCGATCATATGGCGCTCTCGAGACCTGTCTTTGCGCTGTCTGATTCTGCTCTTCAGGCAGTAACTGCGTAGACGTTAGAAGCGAACAGTGTGGACAACATTCGTTCTAACGTACAACAATGCGCCGACGACGATTACATGCTCCTGTAGCAACTACAGCCATTTGAACGTGGTCGCACTATGGACCAGCGGGGAAGACTGAGGGACGTATCGACGCTGCTTTCAGCAGTGGACTGTCGAACATTACTATGCCTGTAGAACAGGTTTTTTTCGTCCACATAGCACAGAAGCACGTCAAGATCAATGCATTATGAGAGCTTCAGAGGTCGACTGAGCATCGTCCGTGAGGAAATCCGCAGCATGTTACGCCTACTGTGTCAGCAAAGACGATTGGGAACCGTCTACTTGCAGCAGGACTGCGACCCTGCTCTGCTGTCGTGAGAGAGTCGACTGAAGGGAGGAACACCACACCGTCGTCTTCATTGACACGAGTACTTGCATTGTTTAATTCATAAATTTCGGGCGTATTATAGTATTTGAGAGTTGTAGCATCGCGTTTTAGTACCTGAATAGTGTAAATTCGCGGAGTCGTTTGTCTTCTGTTTTTGTTTTGAACGGCCAGTGTCGGTTGGTCACAGTCAGTGTGCTCCCTGCCGCCGTTGGATAAGCAGCTGCAGCAGCAAGTCGTATACTCCTAGCTCACTCATTTGTTACATAGTTTAATTCTTAATTTCTTTGCGTGTTTTTGGTACTTGCATTGTTTAATTCATAAATTTCGGGCGTATTATAGTATTTGAGAGTGTAGCATCGCGTTTTAGTACCTGAATGGTGTAAATTCGCGTAGTCTCATTCCGCCGCCGAGCAGTGTCAGCAGTGCGCAAGTAGCAGCATTACTGCATTTACTAGGCAATCTTGTATTTTAATAACCGTTTAAATTTTGTCGATTTGTTTGCACTCTCAGTAGATTAGTTCAGACGTTCTTTGCAAAACAGTTTTTAGCATGGATAGGGACTGCAACTGCTGTGTTCGGATGCAGGCTGAGTTGGCATCCCTTCGCTCCCAGCTTCAGGCAGTCTTGGCTTAGGTCACACAGCTTGAGGCTGTTGCCAATGGGCATCACTGTGGGGGTCCAGATGGGGGTTTGTCGGGGACGGCCAGCTCGTCCCACGCATCCCCTGATCGGACTACGACTGTAGTTGCCCGTGATACTGCCCGCATTGAAGCTGATCCCTCACCTGTGGTAGAGTGGGAGGTCGTCTCAAGGTGTGGCAGGGGGCGAAAGACATTCCGGAGGGCTGAACGGAAAGCCTCTCCAGTTTGTCTGACGAACCGGTTTCAGGCTCTGTCTCAGGCTGATACTGATCTTCGGCCTGACATGGCTGCTTGTCCTGTTCCAGAGGTTGCCCCTCAGTCTGCAAGATCCGGGCAGTCGCAGAGGGTGGGCTTACTGGTAGTTGGGAGCTCCAACGTCAGGCGCGTAATGGGGCCTCTTAGGGAAATGGCAGCAAGAGAGGGGAAGAAAACCAATGTGCACTCCGTGTGCATACCGGGGGGAGTCATTCCAGATGTGGAAAGGGTCCTTCCGGATGCCATGAAGGGTACAGGGTGCACCCATCTGCAGGTGGTCGCTCATGTCGGCACCAATGATGTGTGTCGCTATGGATCGGAGGAAATCCTCTCTGGCTTCCGGCGGCTATCTGATTTGGTGAAGACTGCCAGTCTCGCTAGCGGGATGAAAGCAGAGCTCACCATCTGCAGCATCGTCGACAGGACTGAGTGCGGACCTTTGGTACAGAGCCGAGTGGAGGGTCTGAATCAGAGGCTGAGACGGTTCTGCGACCGTGTGGGCTGCAGATTCCTCGACTTGTGCCATAGGGTGGTGGGGTTTCGGGTTCCGCTGGATAGGTCAGGAGTCCACTACACGCAACAAGCGGCTACATGGGTAGCAGGGGTTGTGTGGGGTGGGCTGGGCGGTTTTTTAGGTTAGATGGCCTTGGGCAAGTACAGAAAGGGCAACAGCCTCAACGGGTGCGGGGCAAAGTCAGACCATGCGGGGACCAAGCAGCAGTCGGTATTGTAATTGTCAACTGTCGAAGCTGCGTTGGTAAAGTACCAGAACTTCAAGCGCTGATAGAAAGCACCGAAGCTGAAATCGTTATAGGTACAGAAAGCTGGCTTAAGCCAGAGATAAATTCTGCCGAAATTTTTACAAAGGTAGAGACGGTGTTTAGAAAGGATAGATTGCATGCAACCGGTGGTGGAGTGTTCGTCGCTGTTAGTAGTAGTTTATCCTGTAGTGAAGTAGAAGTCGATAGTTCCTGTGAATTACACTCCTGGAAATGGAAAAAAGAACACATTGACACCGGTGTGTCAGACCCACCATACTTGCTCCGGACACTGCGAGAGGGCTGTACAAGCAATGATCACACGCACGGCACAGCGGACACACCAGGAACCGCGGTGTTGGCCGTCGAATGGCGCTAGCTGCGCAGCATTTGTGCACCGCCGCCGTCAGTGTCAGCCAGTTTGCCGTGGCATACGGAGCTCCATCGCAGTCTTTAACACTGGTAGCATGCCGCGACAGCGTGGACGTGAACCGTATGTGCAGTTGACCGACTTTGAGCGAGGGCGTATAGTGGGCATGCGGGAGGCCGGGTGGACGTACCGCCGAATTGCTCAACACGTGGGGCGTGAGGTCTCCACAGTACATCGATGTTGTCGCCAGTAGTCGGCGGAAGGTGCACGTGCCCGTCGACCTGGGACCGGACCGCAGCGACGCACGGATGCACGCCAAGACCGTAGGATCCTACACAGTGCCGTAGGGGACCGCACCGCCACTTCCCAGCAAATTAGGGACACTGTTGCTCCTGGGGTATCGGCGAGGACCATTCGCAACCGTCTCCGTGAAGCTGGGCTACGGTCCCGCACACCGTTAGGCCGTCTTCCGCTCACGCCCCAACATCGTGCAGCCCGCCTCCAGTGGTGTCGCGACAGGCGTGAATGGAGGGACGAATGGAGACGTGTCGTCTTCAGCGATGAGAGTCGCTTCTGCCTTGGTGCCAATGATGGTCGTATGCGTGTTTGGCGCCGTGCAGGTGAGCGCCACAATCAGGACTGCATACGACCGAGGCACACAGGGCCAACACCCGGCATCATGGTGTGGGGAGCGATCTCCTACACTGGCCGTACACCACTGGTGATCGTCGAGGGGACACTGAATAGTGCACGGTACATCCAAACCGTCATCGAACCCATCGTTCTACCATTCCTAGACCGGCAAGGGAACTTGCTGTTCCAACAGGACAATGCACGTCCGCATGTATCACGTGCCACCCAACGTGCTCTAGAAGGTGTAAGTCAACTACCCTGGCCAGCAAGATCTCCGGATCTGTCCCCCATTGAGCATGTTTGGGACTGGATGAAGCGTCGTCTCACGCGATCTGCACGTCCAGCACGAACGCTGGTCCAACTGAGGCGCCAGGTGGAAATGGCATGGCAAGCCGTTCCGCAGGACTACATCCAGCATCTCTACGATCGTCTCCATGGGAGAATAGCAGCCTGCATTGCTGCGAAAGGTGGATATACACTGTACTAGTGCCGACATTGTGCATGCTCTGTTGCCCGTGTCGATGTGCCTGTGGTTCTGTCAGTGTGATCATGTGATGTATCTGACCCCAGGAATGTGTCAATAAAGTTTCCCCTTCCTGGGACAATGAATTCACGGTGTTCTTATTTCAATTTCCAGGAGTGTATTATGGGTGGAGGTTACACTCAACAACCGAACTAGGTTAATAATTGGCTCCTTTTACCGACCTCCCAACTCAGCAGCATTAGTGGCAGAACAACTGAGAGAAAATTTGGAATACATTTCACATAAATTTTCTCAGCATGTTATAGTCTTAGGTGGAGATTTCAATTTACCAGATGTAGACTGGGACACTCAGATGTTTAGGACGGGTGGTAGGGACAGAGCATCGAGTGACATTATACTGAGTGCACTATCCGAAAATTACCTTGAGCAATCAAACAGAGAACCGACTCGTGGAGATAACATCTTGGACCTACTGATAACAAACAGACCCGAACTTTTCGACTCTGTATGTACAGAACAGGGAATCAGTGATCATAAGGCCGTTGCAGCATCCCTGAATATGGAAGTTAATAGGAATATAAAAAAAGGGAGGAAGGTTTACCTGTTTAGCAAGAGTAATAGAAGGCAGATTTCAGACTACCTAACAGATCAAAACGAAAATTTCTGTTCCGACACTGACAATGTTGAGTGTTTATGGAAAAAGTTCAAGGCAATCGTAAAATGCGTTTTAGACAGGTACGTGCCGAGTAAAACTGTGAGGGACGGGAAAAACCCACCGTGGCACAACAACAAAGTTAGGAAACTACTGCGAAAGCAAAGAGAGCTCCACTCCAAGTTTAAACGCAGCCAAAACCTCTCAGACAAACAGAAGCTAAACGATGTCAAAGTTAGCGTAAGGAGGGCTATGCGTGAAGCGTTCAGTGAATTCGAAAGTAAAATTCTATGTACCGACTTGACAGAAAATCCTAGGAAGTTCTGGTCTTACGTCAAATCAGTAAGTGGCTCGAAACAGCATATCCAGACACTACGGGATGATGATGGCATTGAAACAGAGGATGACACGCGTAAAGGTGAAATACTAAACACCTTTTTCCAAAGCTGTTTCACAGATGAAGACCGCACTGCAGTTCCTTCTCTAAATCCTCGCACAAACGAAAAAATGGCTGACATCGAAATAAGTGTCCAAGGAATAGAAAAGCAACTGGAATCACTCAATAGAGGAAAGTCCACTGGACCTGACGGGATAACAATTCGATTCTACACAGAGTACGCGAAAGAACTTGCCCCCCTTCTAACAGCCGTGTACCGCAAGTCTCTAGAGGAACGGAGGGTTCCAAATGATTGGAAAAGAGCACAGATAGTCCCAGTCTTCAAGAAGGGTCGTCGAGCAGATGCGCAAAACTATAGACCTATATCTCTGACGTCGATCTGTTGTAGAATTTTAGAACATGTTTTTTGCTCGAGTATCATGCCGTTTTTGGAAACCCAGAATCTACTATGTGGGAATCAACATGGATTCCGGAAACAGCGATCGTGTGAGACCCAACTCGCTTTATTTGTTCATGAGACCCAGAAAATATTAGATACAGGCTCCCAGGTAGATGCTATTTTTCTTGACTTCCGGAAGGCGTTCGATACAGTTCCGCACTGTCGCCTGATAAACAAAGTAAGAGCCTACGGAATATCAGACCAGCTGTGTGGCTGGATTGAAGAGTTTTTAGCAAACAGAACACAGCATGTTGTTATCAATGGAGAGACGTCTACAGACGTTAAAGTAACCTCTGGCGTGCCACAGGGGAGTGTTATGGGACCATTGCTTTTCACAATATATATAAATGACCTAGTAGATAGTGTCGGAAGTTCCATGCGGCTTTTCGCGGATGATGCTGTAGTATACAGAGAAGTTGCAGCATTAGAAAACTGTAGCGAAATGCAGGAAGATCTGCAGCGGATAGGCACTTGGTGCAGGGAGTGGCAACTGACCCTTAACATAGACAAATGTAACGTATTGCGAATACATAGAAAGAAGGATCCTTTATTGTATGATTATATGATAGCGGAACAAACACTGGTAGCAGTTACTTCTGTAAAATATCTGGGAGTATGCGTGCGGAACGATTTGAAGTGGAATGATCATATAAAATTAATTGTTGGTAAGGCGGGTACCAGGTTGAGATTCATTGGGAGAGTGCTTAAAAAATGTAGTCCATCAACAAAGGAGGTGGCTTACAAAACACTCGTTCGACCTATACTTGAGTATTGCTCATCAGTGTGGGATCCGTACCAGGTCGGTTTGACGGAGGAGATAGAGAAGATCCAAAGAAGAGCGGCGCGTTTCGTCACAGAGTTATTTGGTAACCGTGATAGCGTTACGGAGATGTTTAATAACCTCAAGACTCTGCAAGAGAGGCGCTCTGCATCGCGGTGTAGCTTGCTGTCCAGGTTTCGAGAGGGTGCGTTTCTGGTTGAGGTATCGAATATATTGCTTCCCCCTACTTATACCTCCCGAGGAGATCACGAATGTAAAATTAGAGAGATTAGAGCGCGCATGGAGGCTTTCAGACAGTCGTTCTTCCCGCGAACCATACGCGACTGGAACAGGAAAGGGAGGTAATGACAGTGGCACGTAAAGTGCCCTCCGCCACACACCGTTAGGTGGCTTGCGGAGTATAAATGTAGAATGTAGATGTAGATGACCACTTCAAATAACACTCGTGCGAGGCACCGTTAACAGCGTCTGATAAAATTTGAAAGGGCATTCATAGTGGGGCTCAGTTTGGTCATACGGTCGGATCATGCAATATCCAGGTTTGTGGGGCATTCGGATGTGACTGTGCCCCGATGTTGGGCAGCAGGAGAGCGTGATAATAGGCATACTAGTCGTTTAGGCTCTGGTCGATCATGTCTGACGATCAGAGGGGATGATGACCGTATTGTGCAGCAAGCACACGTTTGTACCTGTCATCCGACAATAAGTAATAAACCCCCCCATAACATTCTGGATCGCCCCACACCACTGGTCAGAGACTAGGACCCGCTAGAGTGGATAGTTACCATCCCATACATAGGCTGTCGTTAACTCCACAACACAAACGGCTGCATTTGGAGTAATGCCATGACCAGGAAGCATGGATGCTGATTAATGGCGTCGCATTCTATTCACCGATGCAATACGCTTCTTCACTTGCTTGGACTACCATCGTCTGCGAGTATGGCTGCGACCTAGGGAGAACTCTCATCCCTCCAATGTTTCAGAGAAACACATTAGCGATGCTCCTGATATCACTGTGTGCGGAGCCAGGTCATCGCTGGTAATGACTGAGGGAACCCCGTGGGCAGGACGGTACATCATGGACATCCTGACTTCTCATGTGTTACTTCTCATGCGACAGTTTCACTGTGCATTTGTCAGCTGGGCAATGCTCCACAAACGGCACGTGTCGCTATGAACTCTTCGTGCAGTGTTGAGATACTGCCGTGGCCAGCAAGATCCCCAGATCTGTCTCCGACAGAACACATACGGGACAATATCAAACATCAGCTTCGTCCCTGTGCGTGTATATGGGACCTGTTACAGCAGTTGCGGTCCAACTTCACAGGAGAGGATACAAAGGCTTCATGAAACCCTCCCTAATCCATCTCAGAGCGGGTAAAACGTCATACTGGTAAGTGAGCTCATCCTCCCAAGATCCTCGTCGATTTGACTCGATTTTGTAATCACTGAAATAATATCGCATACCCTCTCAGGTAAAGGAGTTTTGTTACCCTCCGCCACACACCGTTGGGTGGCTTGCGGAGTATAAATGTAGATGTAGATGTAGATGTAGTAAGCACTGCCTGTACGTGACTCATGGACATACGAGGCTTGCCCAGAAAGTGATGCACCAATTTTTTTTCCTCAGTCGAAAACAATGCTACGAACGCGTAACGTTACGTATGAATTATTTGAAGTCTCCTGAGTGAGCGCGCCAACTTTACGTCACTTCCGACAGATAGCGAAGCTGCAGGACAGTTTCAAAATGGCGTCTGTGGGTGATATACGTTACAAGCAACGTGCCGTCATTGAATTTCTCAGTACAGAGAAAGAAACTGTGAGGAATATTCACAAACGCTTATGCAAAGTCTATGGGGCTTCTGCTGTCGACAGAAGTACAGTTAGTCGCTGGGCGGTTCGGCGGAGCTCCACCATTTGCAGCGGTCGGGTAGACCATCCGCGGCTATCACACCTGACATGTTGCAGCAAGCTGATTTTGCCATTCGCGAGGACGGACGTATTCGTGGAAGATATTTTGAGGACGATGAGGAAGTGATTCACACAGTGTAGCACTGGGTCCGCCACCAGGACAGGGCATACACGCCCTTGTTTCGCGCTGGAGGAAGGCCATAGCCGGCCGCGGCGACCGAGCGGTCCAAGGCGCTTCAGTCCGGAACCGCGCGACTGCTACGGTCGCAGGTTCGAATCCTGCCTCGGGCATGGATGTGTGTGATGTCCTTAGGTTAGTTAGGTTTAAGTAGTTCTAAGTTCTAGGGGACTAATGACCTCAGATGTTAAGTCCCATAGTGCTCAGAGGCATTTGAACCATTTTTGAAGGCCATAGAACGGGATGGAGATTACGTAGGAAAATAGAGTGTGTAGATATAACACCATTCTTTCGTGTGTGTAATTCTATTTATCTTCTACAAAGAATTGTTAAAGAAAAAAATGCGGTGCATTACTTTCTGGGCAACCCTCGTACATGTGTACGGTGTGGGTGCGGTGATCGGCCTATTCCAGACTGTATTCGCCCACGACAGAAAGGTCTGGGAGGGACATCAGTTACAACTCACGTTTACATCTGGTGTTTGAGCAAGGTAAAGCAATCAGTGACCACTACGTTTCAAATGTTGTTGTCCCCGTGCTGTTGCCGTTTCTTCGACAGGAAGGCGATATACGTTTTCAACAACGCAATGCACTTTCACATACGACTGCTGCGACCCAGCGTACTCTTCATGGTGCACAACAATTGCCTTGCCCAGAAAGATCACCAGATTTCTTCCCACTTGAACACGTACGGGACATGGTGAAGCTGGCCTGCAAGAACTACTGCGAAATCGCAACGACGGGTGCAAGATGCTTGGGACACTGTACCACAGGATACCATTCGGCACCCTTAACATCGTTTGCATGCGAGAATACACGCCTGCGTTGCTGCCAGAGCGGGTACACTGTGTATCGATGTGACTGTTTGCGTACCACTTACTCTGACATGGGTGTTTCATTTAATGTGAATTTGTTACCACATACTCCTTCAATGATGACCTACCTGTCACATCACTTCTCAATAAAGTGGCCTTGTCGTCGAGGATGTTTTCTTTTTACCGGCAGTGTATTTTTGGCTACAGTGTGCTGCAAGGTGACACAGAGTAGAGCCACCTCAACAATGTTTGTGATGGGACTGTAAAAGTGTACGTCGTGCGGGTGCTTGCGTTTAGGCCAGCGGGAAGTACAGATGGCGTACTGGTACGCATGACGTATTAAGTAGGAGTGAGACGTGGAGGGGAGCCAGTGCATCCGTCGCGCGGCCGGGAACATCATTTCAGAGCGACGCGTACAAGTGGCTGTGGCGCGCATCAACAGGGCCAGGCAGCGCGCAGCGCGGCGCGAGTGTATTTGCGCAGCTGGCGCCTATAAAGCGCACAGATTACGAGCAGCGGAATGAACCCAATGTCCCTGCGGCTGACAGACGAATGCCTGAGGGGGAAGTTGCCGGATCAATAAGCCGCCGCCGCCGCCGCCGACGCCGCCGACGCCGACTCGCGCACACGTTTGTTTGTAAGCTCAATGAACGTTCCGCGCGCTGTATTTGCTAACGTCTGCCTCCCTTCTGCTTGTTACGCCGCACAGTCAACATTTCTTTCGGGAAGACTGTTAAACGAAAGTACAGCTTTCGCACAGAAGATAGTAATAGCCTTCAGTAACTACCTAGTTACGAGAATACGACGAATACAGCACGTAACAGTGTGCTTAGAAACGTCGGCAACAAATTTTGAAGATTGAAAGAGAGGACAGAATAAAAAATCTCGAGACCGGGCAAACTGTTCTCTAGCGTTATCTTCAGTCAGCAAATGATATTGATTTCAAGTGTTGTACCTACATTAAGACTACATCCCAATGAAGTTCTTTTAAGCTGTATTCTTTGTGTTATGTGCACTGCACAATGGTATACTTTGATTTCCCAGACATGTTTGTACATTCCATACAGGCCTTGCATTGTCCTGCGAAATTTCGGGGCACTCGTTCGAACATTCCAGGCATTCAAGAAAGCGCATGTAAATATCTTAACCACTAGCGTTTCTCAATCCTGTACCGTTATCTCGTACGTCAGACTTTTGGTGTCCCCAAAAGAAGAAGTCAGGGGACGTTAACATCAGAGAAGGACTAAGAAAACCAAGAACATTAACATCCATGGTGTATTTACACCTACTTAGTTTTCCTTCTAGCCGGCCGGAATGGCCGAGCGGTTCTAAGTGCTTCAGTCTGGAGCCGCGCGACCACTACGGTCGCAGGTTCGAATCCTGCCTCGCGCATGGATGTCTGTGATGTCCTTAGGTTAGTTAGGTTTAAGTAGTTCTAAGTTCTAGGGGACTCATGACCTCAGATGTTAAGTCCCATAGCGCTCAGAGCCATTTGAACCATTTTTCCCCCCCTTCTAAGATATCTGTTTAGTGCTGGGACTTTCAGCTGTGCTAGCTACACCATATGATTGATAAGTAAAACTACATGGTTACAAGCCCTGATCTTAGTATGCAAAGGGTTCTCGCCCTTTTCTGTGTGCAGTGCTCTGTTGTCTTCAGCTCCAGCCTTACGTAACACTGATCGATGACTTTGGAGGGTTTCTGTCCTGTCATTTCCAAACGCGAAAATACACGCGTATAAATACACGATTTGAAGGTTATGTAAAGAATTTAAAAACGTGAACAACAGCTTCTGTCGTTTTAAAAAGCACATTTGCTAGATTCTGTTTTGAAAAAGTCTTAATGATAACATTCTTAATGGGACGGCTGGTTTTGACGGCACGTTGTTGATGTTCACGGAAACGCACGATGCCTCTGCAGGTCATAACGCGGGCGGCCTATCTTTCTTTCCTTAATTTCCCGTTATTTTCACTGTAACAGCAGTAGAGATCTGTTTTGGGTATTTCCAAGGAAAAAAAAAAAAAAACAATAAACGGTGTCACCCGAGAGGTTTTCCGAATTATCCGGTGTCGCATCTCACATAAACCATATAACAGGGCCATGTTTATCTGTATATCGAGTATATCGAGAGTGAGTGACTAAAAGTGTGAGCTCTGACACCATCCTGTGGAAACCACCCACCCTCCTCGAAGCTCATCCCGTCGCGGGTGCAACACGTTCTATACCACAACGTCAATTCAATCTGGTGTAAGAGCTGCAAACACTCCAAATGACGGACCAGAAAGCTACAACGGAGGTTCATGAAGCTCACGAAAATTATTTACTGCCAGATACCAAATGTTTTGTTTCTTTTTGGTGTTGCACACATAAAAATAAATCTCAATGCTTTTCAAGGGGGTCATATCATTGAGGAAAAGTTCAAATGTTTTTTATTCCAGTCTTTGATCACAATATGAATTCTTTAGACGATGACCGGTTTCAATCCGTAATAACCATCCCCAGATCTACACTCCTGGAAATGGAAAAAAGAACACATTGACACCGGTGTGTCAGACCCACCATACTTGCTCCGGACACTGCGAGAGGGCTGTACAAGCAATGATCACACGCACGGCACAGCGGACACACCAGGAACCGCGGTGTTGGCCGTCGAATGGCGCTAGCTGCGCAGCATTTGTGCACCGCCGCCGTCAGTGTCAGCCAGTTTGCCGTGGCATACGGAGCTCCATCGCAGTCTTTAACACTGGTAGCATGCCGCGACAGCGTGGACGTGAACCGTATGTGCAGTTGACCGACTTTGAGCGAGGGCGTATAGTGGGCATGCGGGAGGCCGGGTGGACGTACCGCCGAATTGCTCAACACGTGGGGCGTGAGGTCTCCACAGTACATCGATGTTGTCGCCAGTGGTCGGCGGAAGGTGCACGTGCCCGTCGACCTGGGACCGGACAGAAGCGACGCACGGATGCACGCCAAGACCGTAGGATCCTACACAGTGCCGTAGGGGACCGCACCGCCACTTCCCAGCAAATTAGGGACACTGTTGCTCCTGGGGTATCGGCGAGGACCATTCGCAACCGTCTCCATGAAGCTGGGCTACGGTCCCGCACACCGTTAGGCCGTCTTCTGCTCACGCCCCAACATCGTGCAGCCCGCCTCCAGTGGTGTCGCGACAGGCGTGAATGGAGGGACGAATGGAGACGTGTCGTCTTCAGCGATGAGAGTCGCTTCTGCCTTGGTGCCAATGATGGTCGTATGCGTGTTTGGCGCCGTGCAGGTGAGCGCCACAATCAGGACTGCATACGACCGAGGCACACAGGGCCAACACCCGGCATCATGGTGTGGGGAGCGATCTCCTACACTGGCCGTACACCACTGGTGATCGTCGAGGGGACACTGAATAGTGCACGGTACATCCAAACCGTCATCGAACCCATCGTTCTACCATTCCTAGACCGGCAAGGGAACTTGCTGTTCCAACAGGACAATGCACGTCCGCATGTATCACGTGCCACCCAACGTGCTCTAGAAGGTGTAAGTCAACTACCCTGGCCAGCAAGATCTCCGGATCTGTCCCCCATTGAGCATGTTTGGGACTGGATGAAGCGTCGTCTCACGCGGTCTGCACGTCCAGCACGAACGCTGGTCCAACTGAGGCGCCAGGTGGAAATGGCATGGCAAGTCGTTCCACAGGACTACATCCAGTATCTCTACGATCGTCTCCATGGGAGAATAGCAGCCTGCATTGCTGCGAAAGGTGGATATACACTGTACTAGTGCCGACATTGTGCATGCTCTGTTGCCTGTGTCTATGTGCCTGTGGTTCTGTCAGTGTGATCATGTGATGTATCTGACCCCAGGAATGTGTCAATAAAGTTTCCCCTTCCTGGGACAATAAATTCACGGTGTTCTTATTTCAATTTCCAGGAGTGTATATTATACAAATATATACACCGAGTAAGCAGTTTGTCTTTCAACATAATACAGCAATACGTATCACAGTGTACTATCATACAACCAGGGAAATGTACAGAAAATATGGTAAAACGTACCTTTTTTACACCATGTCCTAAAGTGATAGGGCCATAATGGCATCGTCCAAACATATAAAATATAATCAGCACAGCATCGTCATATAGATCTAAAATAAGGTGTAGAATAGGTCACATCGTCCACGCAGTCATTATTGCAACTGGTTACTGAAGTAAAGTAGCTACCAGAAATCTTTTTACCTACATCCTCCCTAGATGTCGCTACTGTGGGCTTAGATGTAGTCATCATTTATGCAAAACACATACTCTGATAAACTATCAGGGAGACCAATTGGGATACATTAGAAGAGGAATACAGTTACCCATCTAAAATTATTAAAAGGAAATATATGAATAGAATAGAATCGATCCTTTTTATGGCCAATTTACAGTCAACAGTTAATATACGTAATACATTGCCCGTAGCAACCTGTAAATTGCCTATGAAAGATAAATGTCTATATGACAGCGGAAAAAAGGACCGATCAATGATCAGCGCCCTCTGTTGGGTCGGCCGCCAGGAAAAGTTCGACTGGTTCCCTGATTCTTCCAGTCAGTGGTAGGATTAGCATATCTTGTTGACATGGATACCATGCCCTTTCAGCAGCATCTTATCCACACTTTAACAGGAAATTGCAATACACACTCTAAGACAAAAAAAGTAAACGATGCCACATGGAATTATTCGAATGGGAAGGAAAGCGGCAGATGTGATTTACATGCACAGACAAACAAATAACTACAGTTTCGGAAAAACTGAATGATTCATTCACGAGAAAAAGCTTCACAAATTGAGCAAGTCAATAACGCGCAGGTCCACCCCTGTCTCTTATGCAGGCAGTTATTCGGCTTGGCATTGATTGATAGAGTTGTTGGATGTCATCGGGACATCGTGCTAAATTTTGTGCAATTGGCGCGTCACAGCGTCAAAATCCCGAGCTGTTTGAAAAGCCTTGCCCCTAATCCTCCAAACGTTCTCATCTGGGGAGAGATCCGGCAGCCATGCTGGCCAAGGTAGGGCTTGGCAAACACGAAGGCAAGCAATGGGAACTCTCGTTGTTTGTGAGCGGGCATTATCTTGTGAAATGTAAGCGCAGGATGGCTTGCCATGAAGGACAAGGAAGCGGGGCGTAGAATACCTTACACGTACCATTGTGCTGTAAGGAATCCTGCTACCACACCTGGTTCTCGGACCGTATGGAAGACGACAGTCCGGTTGGTAGCCCATCGTTGTCTGGAGCGCCTCCAGACACGTCTTCGCTGGCCATAGGGACTTAATTCGTCGCGGAACTCATCACTAAAGATAATTCTATTCCAGTCAACCAGATTCCAGACCGAAGACATGTCTGAATTTTAACAACCTACCGCACCAACTGGACAGAATATGACACGATATTCCTCAGGAGAACATCCATCAACTCTTTTGCTTGTGTAACGGTCAGAGGTGGACTATCAAGTTATTAACTTGCTCACTTTGTGAAGCTCTTTCTCTTGAACAAGTAATCCAATTTTTTTTCTGAAAATGTAATAATTTGTTTGTCTGTAAATGTAAAACACATTTAACGATTTGCGTACCATAGATAATTCCTTCGTGGTTAGAGTGTATGGTACCGTGTTGTCTGCCGAGGGATGTCATCAGTTTCTGAACAATATCAAATGTTCGAGCTATAGAGGACGCGCAGGTAACATTTGTTTTGTCTTTGCCCTCGGAGCTCTGGTACACCGAAGACGTGCTCCTACAGTTTATCGCGCTGCTAGCGTGCAAGGTTGCGTGGTAGGGAGGTGTGCCACATCCGGATCAAATCTATACGGCGCAGGTTGAGTCTGATTTTTAGGTTGTTTTCCATACTCGTTTAGGCAAAAGCTGGTGTTTTCAAAGTTTACACGATTCACAGACAGACGGCGCACACTACACGTTTCCTTCACGTTAACTGAAGAATGGGGCGACAGATAGGGCATCCGGCCTCAATGTTAAAATAAAAACAACAGTTGTCAGCTCAGAATAACAGCGGACCACGTAGAACATGATAAAGGTTAGTGAAGAGATAATATACGGAACTTAAAATAATATCGTATCCCTATCACGAATTGGAATACATCGACAACGTTTTAGTGTACAATGCTGTCTATACCTGTTATCGTAGTTTCACTGTTCATGGCAAATGATCCGGCTGACAGACTACAAGCCACTGTCCAGATTGTACGCGAACATGCTACCTACTAGTGCACCGTCTTTCAGCCGGCAGTTTGCAAGATCTCATTTTAGGATCGGAGACTCTTGCAGTGTCCTAGCAATCTATCTCTCCTGAAAGAGAAGCGTCAGGATCCTTTTAACGTGTTCAGATGCTTCGCTGAACAAAGAAGGACGTAGAGGTGTTTACTGAGATCCTGCTGCCAAAAGCAAGCGATAGTTCATACTCCCACAGGAGATCACTGTTCTGATGGCAAAACTGACAGCTATCATAGCCGATCTGCAGTATGTCCGCCTATACGTGGAAGAACCGATTAACATACTATCGGATTGTAGGTTAGCACTTACTCTCCTGAGGCCATTATACGCCAAAAGAAGTAATCACCTCAATATGTATGATATATAGCAACTGGAAATATTATTCCACGACCTTCAACGAAGTGGTAGATGTTCCAGTTGAATTGACCACTCACAAGGTTGATATTACTCACTGTGGAATCGTAGCTACAAATTTTATTGTTCAGGTCTAATCCTAATGAAAGCCGGCTCTTATTGATGATTTCACTAACCATTTTATTCACTGTAATGAGCATGCAAGCTGGAATACCTGAACTACGTCATCCAGCACCTAAAATTTATTCAAGGAGAGTAGTTCTCATGAAAAGAATTGATGATCTTCTTCAGGCTGATGTAGTCGACCTGACTACCTGGAACTGTGGTTGCAGATGCACGTAGAAAAATATATAGAAGTAATACGACTCCAAATCATTTACGAACTGGCTTAGGTAAAGAATTTTATAACACTCATTTCAAGAAAATACTGTAGGAACATAAGATTAATCACTATTCATGGTTTTCTACTTTCAAAGTTTCATGTGTAAAGCAGTTCAATAGAATTCTTAGAAGTGTGATGTTTAAGTGTGTCACAAAACAGGGTTTTTTCAAATGGGTTGATATGGAGCAAGATCAAGTACGTCAGTACAGTGTCACAAAGCATAGAATAATTAATGAGGTGTGTTGATATGAAGAATAGCCTTTTCTCTACCGTGTGTAAGAAGACCAAGATGATAACTCCAAAAAAAGCTAAGTTCAAAGTTGATGATTTTGCTAGAATTAGCGAATATAGCTAATAAAAGGCAATTTTCGAAAAGGACGTCATCCCAGTCTTGTCTAACAAGATATTCAAAATTTGAGCATTTCAGGAAACAAACCATGGAACGTATCTGATGGAAAATTAATTGTTGCGACCTACAGCAGGACGTTTCTCCGCGGTAAAAATACAGAAAAGCACATATCCGCCTACATATCAGTATCGCTATGCGATATCGATTTATTTCAGGGCCGGCGGATTTTACCATTTTTACGTTGGCGGTCAGTTGGGCTGTCCTTTTGTAACGACTGAGGAGCCAATCGTAAAATCTCACTGTGTCAGCCATGCCTCCGTTGCGGCTGGCCGAGTTTTACGCGTCAGGCTGAACACTCCACCCTCCTGCCTTTTGAGTGCTGACGAGGAGTGCCAAGAGGGCAACAGTCAGTGTATCCCCTGCCAACCTTTGGAGGCAAGTGAGTACAATAATCAGGCTGCTCTGTGCAGTCATCTTGAGGACTGATGCACTGGTGCCAGCTGAGCGTTGAAGCGGCGCCTCTACTTCGCTCCCGATCATTATTCAGTCAACGAGACTGCGTTGATTCGCATAGCATAGGGCGCGGACGAAGCAGCCAATCAGAAATAGCATGGTTTTAGTCTGGTACCCACTTCGTAAAGGAGGCAAGTTTTCTGTCTTCTCCCCGACTTCTTGGAAATTTTGTGGCGTTTCTCGACCGTCATGTTGGCAATAGTATAGAGTCAGCCCCTCCACCAACGACTTTTATTGGAAGGGTGAGAGCCAAGCAGGGAGAAGAAGGTTCAGAGACTCGGGGACAGAAGTTCGAGTGGCACGGACGCTGATCGAGAGAGATGGAAGCTGCTCGCCGTCTGTGGCTGACTGCATTACAACAGAGGTGAGTTTTCACAATGTACTGTTGCGCGATCGAAAATTTGAACAAAGTATATCTACTTAAAAAAGCTGATAAAAATCCTCAAAACGTGTTTTTAAGAGGCAGTCTTCACTCCTTCCGATCTGATCATGTAAGTGTAGAAAAGTTGTGGAATGTTTTCAAAGAGATAGTATCGACAGCAATTGAGAGATATATACCACATAAATTAGTAAGTGATGGCACTGGTCCCCCATGGTACACAAAACGGGTCAGATCGCTGTTGCAGAAGCAACGAAAAAAGCAAGCCAAATTTAAAAGAACACAAAATCCCCAAGATTGGCAAAGTTTTACAGAAGTTCGAAATATGGCGCGTACTTCAATGCGAGATGCTCTTAATAATTTCCACAACGAAATTCTGTCTCAAACTCTGGCGGAAAACCCAAAGAGATTCTGGTCAAACATAAAGCACACCAGTGGCAAGACGCAATCAATACCTTCACTGCGCGACGACAACGGTGAAGTCACTGATGACAGTGCCACTAAAGCAGAGTTATTAAACACGGATTTCCGAAACTCCTTCTTCAAAGAAGACGAAGTAAATATTCCTGAGTCCCAATCAAGAAGAACTGCCCAGATGAGAAATATAGAAGTAGATGTCCTCGGAGTAACGTAGCAGCTTAAATCACTTAATAAAGGAAAGGCCTCCGGTCCAGATTGTATACCAATCAAGTTCCTCTCAGAGTATGCTGATAAAATAGCTCCATATTTAGCAATTACATACAACCACTCGCTCACAGAAAGATCCGTACTTAAAGACTGGAAAATTTCTCAAGTCACACCAATACCCAAAAAGGGAAGTAGGAGTAATCCGCTGAATTGCAGGCCTATATCACTAACGTCGATTTACAGTAGGGTTTTGGAACATATACTGTATTCGAACATTATGAAGTACCTAGATGAAAACGTTTTATTGACACATAGCACGGATTCAGAAAATATCGTTCTTGTGAAACACAACTAGCTGGCTCAAATGGCTCTGAGCACTATGGGACTTAACTTCGGAGATCATCAGTCCTCTAGAACTTAGAATTACTTAAACCTAACTAACCTAAGGACATCACACACATCCATGCCTGAGGCAGGATTCGAACCTGCGACCGTAGCCGTCGCGCGGTTCCAGACTGTAGCGCCTAGAACCGCTCGGCCACCCCGGCCGGCCACAACTAGCTCTTTATACTCATGAAGTAATAAGTGCTATCGACAGGGGATATCAAATTGATTCCATATTTTTAGATTTCCAGAAGGCTTTCGACACCGTTCCTCACAAGCGTCTTCTAGCCAAACTGCGTGCCTACGGAGTATCGCCTCAGTTGTGCAACTGGATTCGTGATTTCCTGTCAGAATGATCACAGTTCGTAGTGAAATGAAATGAAATGATCGTATGGCATTGTTGGCCGGGAGGCCCCATGCGGGGAAGTTAGGCCGCCGTATTGCAAATTCTTTAATAGACGGAAAGCCATCGAGTAAACAGAAGTAATATCCGGCGTTCCCCAAGGAAGTGTTATAGGCCTTCTGTTGTTCCTCGTGTATATTAACGACATAGGGGACAACCTGAGTAGCCGTCTTAGATTGTTTGCAGATGATGCTGTTATTTATCGTCTTGTAAAGCCATCAGATGACCAAAACGAATTGCAAAATGATTTAGATAAGATATCTGTATGGTGCGAAAAGTGGCAATTTACCCTGAATAAGGAAAAGTGCGAAGTTATTCACATGAGTACTAAAAGAAATCAGCTAAATTTCGATTACGCGATAAGTCACACAAATCTGAAGGCTGTAAATTCAACTAAATAGTTAGGGATTACAATTACAAATAACCTAAATTGGAACGATCACGTAGATAATATTGTGGGTAGAGCAAACCAAAGACTGCGATTCATTGGCAGAACACTTAGATGGTGCAACAGGTCTACTAAGGAGACTGCTTACACCACGCTTGTCCGCCCTATTCTGGCATATTGCTGTGCGGTGTGGGATCCGTATCAGCTGGGACTGACGGATGACTTCGAAAAAGTACAAAGAAGGGCAGCTCGTTTTGTATTATCGCGAAATGGGGGAGATAGTGTCGCAGACATGATACGTGGTTTGAATCATTAAAACAAAGGCGTTTTTCGTTGCGACGGGATCTTCTCACGAAATTTCAATCAAAAGTTTTATCCTCCGTTTGCGAAAACATTCTGTTGGCACCCATCTACATAGGGAGAAATGATCATCACGATAAAATAAGAGAAATCAGGGCTCGCACAGAAAAATTTAAGTGCTCGTTTTTCCCGCGTGCCGTTCGAGAGTGGAACGGTAGAGAGACAGCTTGAAGATGGTTCATTGAACCCTCTGCCAGACACTTTATTGTGAATAGCAGAGTAATTACGTAGCTGTAGATGTAGACTTTGCTTTTCATACGTTTGAATGCACAGTCTAAGTTGCTGATTTAACTCCAACTCGAATTTAACTTCTTTGATCTCGCATCAGGGAGCTGCACAGATAAGGACACAATGGCGCTACTGCTTCCATACAGTCTTCCTCCCGTGGGGGCCCTCCTATGGTTTTAATCTCATCCAGTCGTTTAAATTAATTTAAAGGTCATTTGATTTATTTCGTTCATTGACAAATTTTGATTAATATTTGCTCAATTCAAGAGCAAAAATGCGATTCTGCGAACAGCAGATTAACTGTACCTTTCATTGTCAACGTTGGTTTAATACTTAATCAGTTGAAAAGAAAATCAGATTTTGCTAAGAGCAGAGTTATTGTAACTAACCTCTGTTTCATAAAAGTAAAAGTAAAAAAGTTGTGTTAAAGACAAATAACATTTTGACTCGTCTTGCCCAACTTTAAAATAAATAAAAAAATTGTTAAAAGCAGATTCGACGTTCAGTACAAGGCTCGTAACTTCTGGTTAGATTTTGATAAAGATAACCTGGTGCACTATCAAGCTGTGCTTTGCAGTGTCAGTGGTGTCCTTTGCTTACAGTGGCCAGATTTAACGTAAGAACATTGTTGTTTCTCTAGCTGCAGCAGAATTAGTTTGAGCAGACACGCTGTACCATGCATCTCAAGATGTAAATTAAGATGAGCTCCTTTCAATCTAATTGAGAAAGTCATACAACGGAAACCCATGCAATATCTAGGTTTTGGCAGCACACACAATTCGTGGATACCTTTGTAAGATGTTGCATGTGTAAGGACGTACCTGCACACAGACAAGCGAAGTATACACCTATTCCAACCTGAAAGGCGATTAATTACGCAGTTGCATCACCACTTGGCAAGAATGATGTGACGTCCCACCGATTCTTACCACAGGAAGCTCTCTGATCGGTTGTTTCACTTTTATGGCAATAAAATATTGAATTGTGATTTGAAGATCTAAATATGCGTGTTGGCTTAAAAGCTCGTTGATTGATCTATTTACAAAGAAGGAATTGGGGCGGCAAAAGGATTAGCTGAAGAACGGGAAAGGGAGTGAAGGAAGGATGGGGATGGGAAGGGAAAGGGTGACAGGAGGTCAAAGTCAAGGGCAAAGGTAAATTTTGACCCAGAATTCCTGTTGTCCTCCGACTAAAAATGAACCAGATGAAGGCGAAAGCCCAAAATTAGTTGTATAAATTGTTTATAAGATTAATATTTATCTGATTTCTTGTAAAGAAGGATGTAGGCTGCAGTACGTACTGGGAGATAAAGCAGCTTGCACAGGATAGAGTAGCATGGAGAGCTGCATCAAACCAGTCTCAGAACTGAAGACCACAACAACAACATATGCGCAGTTTAGATGAATTGCTCTGTGCCGTGCTGATTGACATACGGTGGTCTTCCACTTTTTATAACGGACGAAACGGATAAAAGACCCAGCAATATCGTAAAGTGATTTCCACTGTATTAAACCCAAATTAGTTTCCAGTGGAAAAAAATGTAACTGCAGTTATTTGGATTCTGCTCTTGCACAAGGTTTTTAAGTAAATTGCTCTTGTATCATTTGTATGGTCACAAAGGCAGAGATCGCTGGAAGCAAGCTTCCAATCATCAAAACCAGTACTGACAGGCAAAACGTCAGAAACGTGGGTAAACAAATGTCAGTGTTGTAATGGATCGCCATTCTTTATACATACAATGTTTTTATTACACCCGACGAATTAATCTGTTTGCTGTCACACTGTATGTGCATGCGTCCTACGATGGTAATACACTCCTGGAAATGGAAAAAAGAACACATTGACACCGGTGTGTCAGACCCACCATACTTGCTCCGGACACTGCGAGAGGGCTGTACAAGCAATGATCACACGCACGGCACAGCGGACACACCAGGAACCGCGGTGTTGGCCGTCGAATGGCGCTAGCTGCGCAGCATTTGTGCACCGCCGCCGTCAGTGTCAGCCAGTTTGCCGTGGCATACGGAGCTCCATCGCAGTCTTTAACACTGGTAGCATGCCGCGACAGCGTGGACGTGAACCGTATGTGCAGTTGACGGACTTTGAGCGAGGGCGTATAGTGGGCATGCGGGAGGCCGGGTGGACGTACCGCCGAATTGCTCAACACGTGGGGCGTGAGGTCTCCACAGTACATCGATGTTGTCGCCAGTGGTCGGCGGAAGGTGCACGTGCCCGTCGACCTGCGACCGGACCGCAGCGACGCACGGATGCACGCCAAGACCGTAGGATCCTACGCAGTGCCGTAGGGGACCGCACCGCCACTTCCCACCAAATTAGGGACACTGTTGCTCCTGGGGTATCGGCGAGGACCATTCGCAACCGTCTCCATGAAGCTGGGCTACGGTCCCGCACACCGTTAGGCCGTCTTCCGCTCACGCCCCAACATCGTGCAGCCCGCCTCCAGTGGTGTCGCGACAGGCGTGAATGGAGGGACGAATGGAGACGTGTCGTCTTCAGCGATGAGAGTCGCTTCTGCCTTGGTGCCAATGATGGTCGTATGCGTGTTTGGCGCCGTGCAGGTGAGCGCCACAATCAGGACTGCATACGACCGAGGCACACAGGGCCAACACCCGGCATCATGGTGTGGGGAGCGATCTCCTACACTGGCCGTACACCACTGGTGATCGTCGAGGGGACACTGAATAGTGCACGGTACATCCAAACCGTCATCGAACCCATCGTTCTACCATTCCTAGACCGGCAAGGGAACTTGCTGTTCCAACAGGACAATGCACGTCCGCATGTATCCCGTGCCACCCAACGTGCTCTAGAAGGTGTAAGTCAACTATCCTGGCCAGCAAGATCTCCGGATCTGTCCCCCATTGAGCATGTTTGGGACTGGATGAAGCGTCGTCTCACGCGGGCTGCACGTCCAGCACGAACGCTGGTCCAACTGAGGCGCCAGGTGGAAATGGCATGGCAAGCCGTTCCACAGGACTACATCCAGCATCTCTACGATCGTCTCCATGGGAGAATAGCAGCCTGCATTGCTGCGAAAGGTGGATATACACTGTACTAGTGCCGACATTGTGCGTGCTCTGTTGCCTGTGTCTATGTGCCTGTGGTTCTGTCAGTGTGATCATGTGATGTATCTGAACCCAGGAATGTGTCAATAAAGTTTCCTCTTCCTGGGACAATGAATTCACGGTGTTCTTATTTCAATTTCCAGGAGTGTAGATAACATCTCTCATAAAGTTACCAAATCTCGCGACGAACTGTGTCCTATTTCCTCGTTTAATTTAATAACTATGGATTTCCCGACGCCACCCCAATAGAAAAGTAAATAGAAAAATAAAAACAGGATATGCATCACAGATTACGCTTGTCAAAAACAACTCCTTCCTGCATTCAACAGTGTGTGAACTGCGAATGAGTTTGTTTGTCTCTCTCTGTCTCTGTCTCTCTCTCTCTCTCTCTCTCTCTCTCTCTTTCTCTCTCTCTCTCTCTGTGTGTGTGTGTGTGTGTGTGTGTGTGTGCACTTGAGGGTCTACCTACAATATATTTAAATATTTTATAGTATAATTGAGGTCATTCTAAGAGTAAACGGCGTTTGTTGTTCCAGACATTTTCGTCAAGATAATGAAAGAAAACTTATTTTATAACATATCATGATACTTAGCTATTTTCCTCCGTTGTCGTTACTGATACTCACTACCGCCAAGATGTTGAACCGGTCACTAACGGCCTTTTTCAGGTCACTATAATTTAAATAGCGATTTTCACTTAAAAAGTCTTCAGTTTGGGACAAAAATGGCGATCTCTGTGAGCCACGTCTGGGCCATATGGCTGATGTTCAGAAATGCCCTACAAACTGTACAAGAAAATCCTTTGGCAACGCAGCGAAATATGGTCGAGCGTTACCGTCAGAAAGTACAACGCTTCACTGGATGAAAAACCCCGCCGTTTGTTTTGAACAGCGGAGTGAAGCGCAGTAGTGTGCCGCATTTCTGGTCTCTCCTGTAGACTTTTTGGTGCTCAGAGGTTCTTTGGCTTTTCTGGTTCTGTTGGGCCTCGTGAAGGACTGAAAGAAACTTTGAACCTCGACTTTTATGCGGATACCAGGTCTCGTCCCCACTAAGAATGTAATACAAAAGTACCTCACCACCCCTGTCGTATCAAGTAAGAAAATTAAGTGCAGCTCCCATTCATTGATTTTTGAGTGCATTTGTCAAAAGTTGAAGAACTCATCTGGCACGTACTTTTCTATAGCACAAAGGACCACTAACAACAAGTGGGTAAAGAACCAATCGTGACATTTCAGGAAGTCACAAGTTCAGGCCATCAATAGTTAAACGTCGATCCTACTGAATGTTTTCCTCAATTCTTGAGTTTGTCAGTCACAGCTGAAGGTCGCCCCGATCGCGTTCTTAGCTTCATTCATCCTGTTTCCTTAAATTTCGTTTACCTGTCTGCTAATTTTGATAGGAGGGTTTTTTTTACTTTCTGAAAATGTATTACACTACGAACTTAACTTGTTGGGATCAATAAATTTTGTCACATATTTTCTAATAGCACAAATAAACAATAAACGATCGATCCCGCTCGCTGTTAGGGAGGTATGTCACACCGCAACATACCTCAGCTTACGCACTACTTAATCCAATTTAAACTAACTTACGCTAAGGGCAAACACACACATCCGTGCGCGATGGAGGACTCGAAACTCCGAGAGGGGAGAGAGAGAGAGAGAGAGAGAGAGAGAGAGAGAGAAGAACCGCGCGAACCGTGGCAAGGCGCCTGAGACCACTCGTCTAATTTTTATTTTGGTGCAAAGCTCATATTTTCGTTCACAATCAGAGGTATATAATTATACTTGTGTATTATAATAACCGACCTGCCTGTATGTGTGTGTGTGTGTGTGTGTGTGTGTGTGTGTGTGTGTGTGCGGCGCGCGCGCACGCGTGTGATTGCTCTAAAATTGTTAGTTATTATAATAAATAATTGTGTTTCGGTGTCAAAGACGTTATTTCAGTTCACGTATTCTGACTGTCTGAAGCAGGCCTCATCTGAAGAAACGAAAAACTGAGGATTCAAGAGCCCTGATTTCACTTCACTCAGAAACCATCTGCAGAACTCAACATGCGAAAGTTCCTCTGTGGGCTTTAAGTCACGCACAACAGTAAATTTGTAGGGAACAAGATGCGCGTCCTTTTCGGTAATGTTTTGACACGACGATCTTTTAATTCGCTCTTGTACAGATAAAAGGCGTTGAAATTTCGTCGGACGTTGTTCCAGGCTTTCCCTTAGTTCAGCAATGTTTTCTGACGTTCGAAATCTTTCCTGGTAGCTACGGTTTTCATTCAATACAGAGACCGTTTCGCGGTATTTTTACCCTTAGTTTTGCACTGCAGACTTTGTTGAGGGGTTTGCCAAAACACTTACAGTCTTCTTGCCTTACACAAACAGTTCTTCACAAGTTCTCCACGAATTGTGTTTCTCATCACGCTCAACAATGAACTAACGCTGTTCTATCGTGAGCACTATTTTATGTTGCATTCAGTTCGTCACTAGGCACGTCGGTTCCTCTCACTGACCCAATCGTAATGACATTACAAATTATTCAGAACAGAGGTTGCGTGAGATTCGCATGCACAGACGTATGACAACAGGCGATTGGTTTATCAAAATCACGGTTTCCATCATTTTCTGTGATAGACAGTCCTCTTGTTCATTAAGAAGTGTCAATTCTGCGTCAGTCTCGTATGTATGTAGCCTGACAGAAAAAATAAAGCACCCAAACCTAAGGAAAAAAAGAAATGAAACTTGACAAGTTGAGAGGGTTGATGTTGTTCTTGTGGTCTTCAGTCCAGAGACTGGCTTGATGCAGCTCTCCATGATACTGTATCTTGTGCGAGCTTCTTCATCTCCCAGTACCTACTTCAACCTACATCCTTCTGAATCTGCTTAGTGTATTCATCTCTTGGTCTCCCTCTGCGGTTTTTACCCTCCACGCTGCCCTCCAATACTAAACTGGTGATCCCTTGATGCCTCAGAACATGTCCTACCAACCTATCCCCTCTTCAAGTCAAGTTGTGCCACAAATTTCTCTTCTCCCCAATTCTAGTCCTCATTAGTTATGTGATCTACTCATCTAATCTTCAGCATTGTTCTGTAGCACCACATTTCGAAAGCTTCTATTCTCTTCTTGTCCAAACTGTTTATCGTCCATGTTTCACTCCCATAAATGGCGACACTCCATACAAATACTTTCAGAAAGGACTTCCTAACACTTAAATCTATACTCGATGTTAACAAATTTCTCTTCTTCAGAAACGCTTTCCTAACCCTTGCCAGTCTACATTTTATATCCTCTCTACTTCGACCATCATCAGTTATTTTGCTCCCCACGTAACAAAACTCCTTTACCTGAGAGGGTATGCGATATTATTTCAGTGATTACAAAATCGAGTCAAATCGACGAGGATCTTGGGAGGATGAGCTCACTTACCAGTATGACGTTTTACCCGCTCTGGGATGGATTAGGGAGGGTTTCATGAAGCCTTTGTATCCTCTCCTGTGAAGTTGGACCGCAACTGCTGTAACTGGTCCCATATACACGCACAGGGACGAAGGTGATGTTTGATATTGTCCCGTATGTGTTCTGTCGGAAACAGATCTGGGGATCTTGCTGGCCACGGCAGTATCTCAACACTGCACGAAGAGTTCATAGCGACACGTGCCGTTTGTGGAGCATTGCCCAGCTGACAAATGCACAATGAAACTGTCGCATGAGAGGTAACACATGAGAAGTCAGGATGTCCATGATGTACCGTCCTGCCCACGGGGTTCCCTCAGTCATTACCAGCGATGACCTGGCTCCGCACACAGTGATATCAGGAGTATCGCTAATGTGTTTCTCTGAAACATTGGAGGGATGAGAGTTCTCCCTAGGTCGCAGCCATACTCGCAGTAGTCCAAGCAACTGAAGAAGCGTATTTCATCGGTGAATAGAATGCGACGCCATTAATCAGCATCCATGCTTCCTGGTCATGGCATTACTCCAAATGCAGCCGTGTTGTGGAGTCAACGACAGCCTATGTATGGGGTGGTAACTATCCACTCTAGCTGGTCCTAATCTCTGACCAGTGGTGTGGGGCGATCCAGAATGTTATGGGGGGGTTTATTACTTATTGTCGGATGACAGGTACAAACGTGTGCTTGCTGCACAATACGGTCATCATCCCCTCTGATCGTCAGACATGATCGACCAGAGCCTAAACGACTAGTATGCCTATTATCACGCTCTCCTGCTGCCCAACATCGGGGCACAGTCACATCCGAATGCCCCACAAACCTGGATATTGCATGATCCGACCGTATGACCAAACTGAGCCCCACTATGAATGCCCTTTCAAATTTTATCAGACGCTGTTAACGGTGCCTCGCACGAGTGTTATTTGAAGTGGTCATCTACATCTACATTCTACATTTATACTCCGCGAGCCACCTAACGGTGTGTGGCGGAGGGCACTTTACGTGCCACTGTCATTACCTCCCTTTCCTGTTCCACTCGCGTATGGTTCGCGGGAAGAACCACTGCCGGAAAGCCTCCGTGCGCGCTCTAATCTCTCTAATTTTACATTCACGATCTCCTCGAGAGGTATAAGTAGGGGGAAGCAATATATTCGATACCTCACCCAGAAACGCACCCTCTCGAAACCTGGACAGCAAGCTACACCGCGATGGAGAGCGTCTCTCTTGCAGAGTCTGCCACTTGAGTTTGCTAAACATCTCCGTAACGCTATCACGCTTACCAAATAACCCTGTGGCGAAACGCGTCGCTCTTCTTTGGATCTTCTCTATCTCCTCTGTCAACCCGACCTTGTACGGATCCCATACTGATGAGCAATACTCAAGTATAGGCCGAACGAGTGTTTTGTAAGCCACCACCTTTGTTGATGGACTACATTTTCTAAGGACTCTCCCAATGAATCTCAACCTGGTACCCGCCTTACCAACAATTAATTTTATATGATCATTCCACTTCAAATCGTTCCGCACGCATACTCCCAGATATTTTACAGAAGTGACTGCTACCAGTGTTTCTTCCGCTATCATATAATCATAGAATAAAGGATCCTTCTTTCTATGTATTCGCAATACATTACATTTGTCTACGTTAAGGGTCAGTTGCCACTCCCTGCACCAAGTGCCTACCCGCTGCAGATCTTCCTGCATTTCGCTACAATTTTCTAATGCTGCAACTTCTCTGTATACTACAGCATCATCCGAGAAAAGCCGCACGGAACTTCCGACACTATCTACTAGGTCATTTATATGTATTGTGAAAAGCAATGGTCCCATAACATCATCTGATGCCGTTTACGCCCTGTCAGACCAAGTGACAACACGAACAACACTAATGCACGCTGTAGGCTGTTCTATCTGCCATTTACGTGCTTGTCGTTGGTATGTACGTGTACAAAGTTACACGTACATCAGACCATGCCTTCTGCCTGACTTTTTTGTCAGGCAGTTATTTTCCGGGGTAGTTTTATTTTTCCCACGTTATAGCTCGCTACAAAGTGCGTTCGTAGCTGAACTAGCTGGTGCTGTTCTGCTCGTTGATAGAGAAGGACGAAATCATGCTGGCTGGAAACATTTTCATTGGCATTGTTCGGTCGGCAGGGGTGGGCAGGTGCCGGAGCAAAGTAATTGAGTAGCAGACCTTTTGGCAACTTCCCCCCCCCCCCCCCTTCCTCCTTATGTTGAATCAGAGAGTTGCGTATGGTACTAACGATGACCCATTCGTCGCTGGTAACGTTACGATTGGTTTGGTGAAGGAAGGACTTAGAACTACTTAAACCTAACTAACCTAAGGACATCACACACATCCATGCCCGAGGCAGGATTCGAACCTGCGACCTATCAATAGTACGGTTCTGGACTGAAGCGCCTAGAACCGCTTGGCCATAACGGCCGGCCCGTCTCCCTCTCGTTCTACATTCATCCATCACATTTGAAACACTAGAGCATACAAGTAGTCCTACGGTCATCCATTCGAAACTGATAAACTTTCAATGCTTCACAACAAGTGAGAGCGAGGATGTCAAGTCACCTCCAATAGGACATCTCTCAGGACGGCAGTGAGAGGGTTTGCATTGACCCCTGTGCCCGCTGATCAAGTGTGGCAATTACTTACACTTTCGTTAAGCAGTCGTTAAGATACTGGGTTCATACACTGCAGGACGGTGGTTCAAGACCCGTCCACACAGGTAGATTTGAGTTTTCCATGATTTCCCTAAATAGTTTGAGGCAAATGGCGGAATGGTTCCTTAGAAAGGGGACAGTCGATTTCCGTCCAACACTCTTCCACAATCTGCGCTAGTGCTCCGTCGTCGACAGTACGCTAAACTCCAATCTTCATTTCATTTTTAGTTACAAATGGAAGGGCTCCTGTCTGGAACGTTTCTCTCTGATTCCTGAAATGCCAGCAGTTAGTGAGGAAACTATTCGTAACTAAGTAGGTTATTTGGTTCAAAATGGCTCTGAGCACTATGGGACTTAACATCTGAGGTCATCAGTCCCCTAGAACGTAGGACTACTTAAACCTAACTAACCCAAGGACATCACACACATCCATGCCTGAGGCAGGATTCGAATCTGCGACTGTAGCGGTCGCGGGTTCCAGACTGAAGCGCCTAGAACCGCTCGGCCACACCGGCCGGCCAATGTAGGTTAATTCTTATAAAGTAGAAGACAGTAACCAGCCATTATTAACACTGCTATTTATTTAGGTACATAGCGCCGTTACCGGTTTCGAACTGGCACGTTCATCATCAGACGGCTGTTCACATGATTTGCAAGATACACTCTACATTTTCGTCTTCGATTTTTGTTCTTACACTGTGGCGAAATATCTTCGGTGTGTTGGTGCCCTACGGTAGAAAACAGTGTTAGAAGCGCCCTATGTGAAAATAAGTAACCTCCAAACGATGGTAGGGCGCTTCTAACACTGTTTTCTACCGTAGGGCACCAGCACACCAAAAATATTTCGCCAGAGTGGAAGAATAAAAATCGAAAACTGACGATAATGTAGAGTGTATCTTGCAAATCATGTGAACAGCCGTCTGATGATGAACATGCCAGTTCGAAACCGGTAACGGTGATATTTACCTAAATAAATAGCGCTATTAATAGTGGCTGGTTGCTGTCTTCTTCTTTGTAAGAATTAACCTACATTAATTGTACACAGCCACGGTCTCACCATGTCAGTTTTAGACAAAATAGCACTATTCGTAACATTTGGAAGGAACCGTCAGAATTTTCGTCCCGGTTGCTTCAAGGAAATGATGAGGAGCAAAAGTCAAAGTATCAGATCGCTGTTCAAACTTCGGTTATACCGTTTAAGAGTCCGGCTTGTTTTCGGCTACAAGACATCACAAGGTTTGCCTTTCATTGCTGCTGTAATCATTTACGTTAGATTTCGCGAGCAGTGAATATGGTTTGTCGTCAAACGAGAAACGAGAGTAAACATTTCTGTTGACGGATAAAACGCGTGCCGGAGCCAGATGGTTAGTCTAAAATTGAGCGCAAGGCGGTTGCGAGCACGACGACGGCCGTTGGGAACGGGCTGTCAGCAGGAGCTTAGGCCGCGAGCAGCTTTCACGCTCTGCAGAAACAAAGCGGCCAGTGTGCTGTGCGCTCCCTCGTCCCCCCATCCCTCTTCCAGACCGCTCCAAACAGCTACCCACGGCCGCTCTGCTGTCGCCACACTGTTCCCCACCGGTATCGCCGCAATGCTCGCATTTAAACACCGTTATCTACCCTACAGGTGACGTCTCACACTCTTCTCTAAGTAATGCATTGATGTACTACGATTTGATTGCGTAATCATCCCGAAATGAAGCTTCCATAGTTCAAGTAACTGTATGTAGCGAGTGAACTCTAGTGCTCAACACAAATCCAGCAACAACAGGGAGAGCTGACCACACGATCCTCCATGCCACATCCGATGACGCTAATGGTAGACCCCTTATCATACGTATGTGGTGTATGCCCGTTCCATTTGCGTATGGAAGCGGGAAGAACGACGCTTAAAATGTCTCTCTATGCGCTGTAATTAGTCTGATCTTTCTTGCGGTTCCTGCGGAGCTATATGTAGAAGGCTGTAGTATATTCTCAAATTCCTCACTTAACATCAGTTCTTAAAAGTTTTATGTCTGTCTTAAAATATCAGTTCCGGTTTCTCGATATTTCCTCGACTCTCTATGAGTTGATCATTCACTCTGCCCTTTGTTTATCTGTAATTTACTCTATTAGTCTTATTCGACATCGGTCCTACACACTTCAGCAATTTTCTAAGACGAATCGCACGAGTGTCGTGTAACCAACATTCTTTGTGGACTGGTCTTATTTCTTCAGTATTCTACCAGTGAACCTAACTGCTTCACCAACGACTGAGACTATGTAATCATTCGGCTACAAATTGTTCGATCCACTTATTTTCCTGGCCTGACTCATTTCAGTTGTAACTCACTGAGATTATAGTTACAGAGATAATCAGTTTCTTTGTAAGTATAAAATTTTAGCCGGCCGGTGTGGCAGAGCGGTTCCAGGCGCTTCATTCTAAAATCCACGCGACCGCTACGGTCGCAGGTTCAAATCCTGCCTCGGGCATGGATGTGCGTGATGTCCTTAGGTTAGTTAGGTTTAAGTAGTTCGAAGTTCTAGGGGATTGATAACCTCAGATGTTAAGTCCCATAGTGCTCACACCCATTTGAACCAAGTTTATCAGGAATATTTAAAATAAGTTGTCAACCTTTGTATCACGTTGAAATCTTATCAAGATTGATTTGAATATTTGGCCAACTTTAATCAGAAACTACTTTGTTACAGGTAAACGTGCTACCTGCAAAAATTGTGAAGTTACCACTAATATTGTCTTCCAGATTATTGCGAGGAGCATTCAATAAGTAACACAACATTTTTATTTCTCGGCAAATTTCGGTTGAAGAAAATACGGATTTTGTTGTGGGGCATCACGGAATATTACCGCTTCAGACTCTATAGTAACAATAAGTAGCGGCGCTATAGGTAACCATCAAAATGGCGTCTGTAACGCAGGTGCATTCCAAGCAGACAGCTGTCGATGAGTCTCTTTTGGCGGAAAACCAGAGCACCGCAATCTTCACAGGTGCTTGCAGAACATCTACGGAGACATGGCAGTCAACAAAAGCACGGTGAGTCGTTGGGCGAGGCGCCTGTCATCATAGCAACAAGATGGCACAGACCTGTCTGATTTCCCGCGTGCTGGCCGGCCGCATACAGCTGTGACCTCTGCAATGTGTTCGTCGTCACAAGAATGCAAACGAACTTGTCCTTCTCTATGACAACGCAAGGCGTCACACAGGTCTGCATACCCGAGAGGAGCCCGCAATACTTTATTGGACTGTTCTTCCTCATCCACCCTACAGCCCGGGTCTCGCACCTTCCCACTTCCATCTGTTTGGTACAATGAAGGACGCACTCCGCGGGATGCAGTTCGTGGATGATGGGGAGGTTAATGATGTAGCAAGACGTTGGCTCCGACGTCGACCGATAGAATGGTACCATGCGGGTGTAGACCATAGAAGTAAGGTGGCGTAAGACCGTCGAATTTGAACGGAGATTATGTTGAAAATAGTGTTTTGTAGCCAAAAGAGTGGACAATACTACGGTGCACTGGAATCATGAATAAAACCAATGTGCTTTCAGAAAGAAAGTGTTATGTTACTTATTGCACGTCCTCGTAATGCACAGTATGGACAATAAGGTTCTCAGTACACTTCCTCAGAGTACGCATGAAGTTCTTTCTGCAGATGTCGATAACTTTCCGTCCACGATAACAAGCTGCGTCCTCCTTAGATATAAACCCTCTATCCGGTCACGAGTTTCGTTTGTTATCCCACATACGAGGGAGTGCTCAAAAGTAATTCCTACGAATTTTTATGCGAAAACTCTCAAAGCATTTTAAATAACATTGTTTCTTAACGTAGTAACCTTGTTGATGAATACATTTCCCCCAGGAAAATACTTATTTCTTGGCACCATCACTGCAGAACGTTTGACTTTGTTGATGGAGCCATAACCACACCTCTGCTTCCACCGCTTCATCACTATCAAAGTGAAGTCCTCGAAGGTGTCCTTTACGTTTTTGAAACAGATGAAAAGCGTTGGGGGACAAGTCGGGACTATATGGAGGATGATAGATGATTGTGAATCCAAGGCATCGGCTTGTTGCAGATGTCGTAGCGTTAATGTGTGGTCTGAGGTTGTCATGCTGAAGGAGATGGTGCTCCGTATGTGGATGAATTCTTCAGACTCGAAACTCGAGTACAGTATGCTGTTTCTCACGCTTCGACATCGTTAACGTTATGCACTACAGTGCGGAGCCTTCTAGCGGCAGAGGACTGAAATATGTACACATAACGAATGAAGATGTAAAATGTTAATAAGATTTGCTTGATTTAAAAAGCTTTAAGAGTTTTCGCATAAGAAAAGCGGAAGCACTATTTCTCAGCACGCCCTCGTAATACTAAGGAAATGGTAGACTGTCCATAACCAAATCTTAGCTGCCGTACATTAGGGAGAGAGGTATTCAGCCCTAGACTTTAGCCATTCACTCAGTAATGTGAAGAATCTAATAAATAAACTAAATCAAGCTAAATATTCTAGCAATGAAAATCATGTTTATCGTTAGCATGTCGCCATATTTTTCTCCGACTGCGCGTGTTAATTTTTTAAACAAGTACTGAATGGGTTCCAGTAGATACCTTTTGTAGTTGTTAACATGTCTGTCATTCGTATCCCTCGTATGGTGTCCATAGCAGACCTCGAGGAAACAGAAGTGTGTCAATGTTTTTCAGCATCACTCCTATTTCTTCCCGTCCTGAGAGTAAATCAGTTTCGATGAACGATAGATTGAATAAATGTCCATTTCTGCTTTCAACCTGGGAAATGAAATAATCTAAAATAAGTGAGTCTGTTTTTTGGGTGAAGGGTAGCGTCTCTGCTAACGCTGGTTTGCCAATACAAAAATATCAGTGCGTGGACAGAGGGGTTACCTGTACAACTCGTTCTGGACGTAGACAAAGGATGTTTTCACGAAGTTGTTTCGGGCACGGTAAGCTGCTTTGAGGCGCTTACTCTCTTCCCAGCCACAAGCGGGAGGCGAGCGGAAATCGGCTGCAGAAAGACGTGGGGGCCCAGGTATCAGGCGAGACAGACGTTGTCACGCTCCACTTGAGATATTGGGTTATGTAGATGCTCAAATTCTTAACTTAACGCGTTTTTTAGGCTTGCTAATCTGTTTTCTTTTTGTGAATATGTTCTTATTGACGTTTCAAAGTTCAGATATTTGCAAATCAGACAGTTAGAAGTACTTTTCGTTCAATCGCATGATTGCTTTTTGCAGAGGACGGTTGGGGCCACGTGTACTGACCATACAAAAGAAGTGGACAATTAGATAACGATTACTGACAAAAACCATTTCTCAGGTATGAACAAAAATTTTCCTAAATCAATGTGCTTCACGCGGTATGTACTATAGCCACTTTCGTATTAGAGGATTTCAGAATTCTGAGTACAAATGCTTTAGTGCGAGTGAAGGGTAACGTATAAGGTATAAAGCATTAGTAAAGGCTTTGCTTAGTCAAATCACACGTTCCACACGAGTCACTATACCTCCTCTATCAGGATGTTAATTGGTTTCCTTGGTGTTAGTATACTGATGTTCAGCACGTGTCCCTCGAACAATCCACCGTCTTTTGTAGTAGTTATTTAATCACAACCATTAGCAACAGATGATGACAGTCCAGGTTTTCTGCGAGATAACAATTTTTCTAAACTTAGAACTTTTTTTCTTGGTGATGTGGTACTGCCTCTCTGTTCACGTGTTGTGGCACAGCATGTCGTGACGTTATGATTCAAATGGCTCTGAGCACTATGGGACTTATCATCTGAGGTCATCAGTCCCCTAGAACTTAGAACTACTTAAACCTAACTAACCTAAGGACATCACACACATCCATGCCCAAGGCAGGATTCGAACCTGCGACCGTAGCGGTCGTGCGGTGCCAGACTAAAGCGCCTAAATCCGCTCGGCCACACCGACCGGCCGTGACGTTATAATATGATGTTCATACTGAACGATATTATGAATAGATGTCCGATTGCACGAATCTTATATACGTTCCTCGTTCAAGAAGCGCAGCAATGCTCTTAGTATTCTCGCCGCTTGTCCACAGAAACCGTTACTTTAATGATAGTACGTTCCTCCCTTATAAAACTTGTTCTAAGATAAATTATTAAGGGAAACCAGTGTTGTTTTAATTCGCACGTGTGTTTTATTACCTTTTATATCGTGACAGTTTAAATGTGAGCAAATCACATTTGTGGATTCATGATAATCACTGAGTTTCGGTTCCAATTTCCCAATATCATCACGGTTCCAGTATGGTAATTTGTATACTGCGTAACATTTTCTTTTAGGATAGAAAATTGTTACATGCATATTGATGATAGCCAAGGTAAATAAACATATAGTCATTCTGGGAAACTATGTGGATCTACAATCATGCTCATAAATTGAGGATAATGCTGAAACATGGTGAAACAACGGTCTGGTAGGCGGTTTGCGGGTTTAAATCACTTCGGGGTATGACCATGCGGTGCATTTGACCTGCGGTCGTCGCACGGTGGCGCCGCTAGCAGTCCACATACGCAGAGGTGTGTGTGTCAGAGTACGGTGCGGTGAATAAGTGTGCAGACATTTCCAGACGTGCTAATGGTGACTATGTGTTGAAAATGGCTCAAAGAACACGTATTGATGACGTTATGAGGGGTAGAATACTAGGGCGATTGGAGGCTGGTCAAACACAGCAGGTCATAGCCCAGGCTCTCCGTGTGCCACGAAGTGTGATCTCAAGATTATGGCAACGATTCCAGCAGACAGGTAACATGTCCGGGCGCTACAGTACGGGACGTACACAGTGTACAACACTACAAGACGACCGTGTATCCCATCATCAGTGGCTGCAGACGGCCACGGAGTACTGCAGGTAGCCTTGCTCGGGACCTTACCGCAGCCACTGGAACAGTTCTCTCCATACACACAGTCTACAGACGACTGAACAGACATGGTTTATTCGCCCAGAGACCTGCAAGGTGCATTCCACTGACCCCTGGTCACAGGAGAGCCCGTAAAGCCTGGTGTCAAGAACACAGTACATGGTCACTGGAACAGTGGTCCCAGGTTATGTTCACAGACGAGTCCAGGTATAGACTGAATAGCGATTCTCAACGGGTTTTCATCTGGCGTGTACCAGGAAACAGATACCAAGCCCTAAATGTCTTTGAAAGGGACCTGTATGGAGGTTGTGGTTTGATGGTGTGGAGTGGGATTATGATTGACGCACGTACACCCCTGCATGTCTTTGACAGAGGACCTTAACAGGCCAGGTGTATCGGGACGTCATTTTGCACCAGTATGTCCGCCTTTTCAGGGGTGCAGTAGGTCCTACCTTCCTCCTGATGGAAGATAAAACACGGCCCCACCGAGCTGCCATCGTGGGGGAGGGAGTACCTTGAAACAGAAGATATCAGACGAATACAGTGGCCTGCCTGTTCTCCAGACCTAAACCTCATTGAGTACGTCTGGGATGCTCTCGGTCGACGTATCGCTTCAAACCCCTAGGACACTTCAGGACTCCGACAGGCACTGGTGCAAGAATGGGAGGCTATACCCCAGCAGCTGCTCGACCACCTGAACGAGAGTATGCCAACAAGTTGTGCGGCCTGTGTACGTGTGCATGGTGATCATATCCCATACTGATGCCGGGGTACATGCGCAGGAAACAGTGGCGTTTAGTAGCACATGTGTTTCGGGACGATTTTCTCAACTTATCACCAATACTGTGGACTTACAGATCTGTGTCGTGTGTGTTCCCTATGTGCCTATGCTATTAGTGCCAGTTTTGTTCAAATGGTTCAAACTGCTCTGAGCACTATGGGCCTTAACATCTGAGGGCATCAGTCCCGTAGAACTTAGAATAGACTGAAGCGCCTAGAACCGCTCAGCCTCAACGGCCGGCGCCAGTTTTGTGTAGTGCCACGTTGTGTGGCACCACATTCTGCAGTTATCCTTAATTCATGAGCATGAGTGTAGAAGCCAAGTGTTTTCCGATGCAGGCCAGTGAACAAACCCACATCCACAATAGCTTTTGCAAATAGTCCTCCCTTTCGTATTTTGTTGGTGAGATTGGCATTCAAATACCCTCACAGTGTGTCTCCTTCTTATCGAGTCACGGCAGTGTGTTGTGCCTGGCGACCAGCTTCCTTATACTTATAGTTCCTCTGCAGATTAGTTTAAAGTCGATCTTCCCTCCACTGTGTTACAGATAACTTATACATATCTTCGTCAATCACTCAAACAGTCAGACAGATTACACCACTAATGTAATATTCAAGCCGCATCAAGTGGTAACTGGCCCACGAGCTTTAGGCAGAGATCTCACCTACCACTGTCAAATGGTTGACCTTCGTGTGAATGCCGCTGCCATGTTTATATACCTGCGTCGCCGCCAGTAACGTCTCTGGTGTACAGTCCCGCACCATATATGGCAATGTTTTGGTGGCGCGACCGCCGTAAATTTCCCAGTGAAACTGCAGAAGAAATTCGTAGAGAAACGACGGACATTCTTTTAAAATCCAAGCCGGCAACACCAAACATGACTAGAGCTGAACGCGATGGCCTCCGTGCTGCCCGCAACGGTCCTCTCACCGTCGTCCTGCCAGCTGACGAGGACTGTGCTGCCGCCCTAGTGGAACGAGCCGACTATGGCGTGAATATCCGACAGATGCCTCAAGGGCCAACATCCATAATAGCGAGGAGGACTTAAGGTCGTTGCTGAAAGAGAGTGTGAGGCGTTACTTTCGTTTTGCCTCAGGTTACAGTAGGAAGTAATTATGTTTTCTATATCTAGATATAAGTTTTTCTTTGATTGCTAGCAGCTTCAGTACTTCGCTGGGTGAAAGTAATATTTGACGCATTTGTTTATTTCTTTTCATTATTTCATAAAGAGGTCACACGCCGTTTATATGTATACTCCTTGTTCCATCCTGTATGAGTGTGCATAGGTATAAATGGAAGTCAAATGTAGCGGGAGCATGGACCAAAGGGAACAGTTTAAGGGAGTAGCAGTCATTGCAAACATTACAAGAATAACGGCAAGTAGGCCAGAGCAGCAAGCAAAGATGAAAACAGGCACGAGGGCAGGTTACAAAGTTGGTGCGGGGGTGAGGTGAGTCTCCCCACCACCGCGTTTGAGTAGGAACGTTGGGCGGATTTTGGCTCGTGGAGAGCATTGTGGGGCCAGCCATGAGACGGACCGGATGCGGGAGCACAGCAGCTCGCAGATTTGGTGAGATAGAAATGAGGTAATATGGCTAAAAATTCACGACGGGGTATGCTCATAGCACTCATTCAACATGCCTTCATCGGTACAGGTTACGGTTTTAATTTATTTGCAATAGTTTTCTCTGAAATGTGTTTGTGGTAGTGAGCATGCAACAGGAACCATCAGTTTATGTAGCTATTTCCCGAGTTATAAGCTTCACTTTTAGCTCAATGAGTGCAGATTGCGTATCGGATGGTAGATCGAGAAATTTCTGTCGCGAAATTTAATTGTTTTTGGTACTTCCTTTGTGAGTTCAGTTCGCACTTCATTTTGGCGACAATAGTACATCATTTTTGCCCAGAATCTTTTCTTTGATAGAGGTTTTCTACCTTCAGCAGTGGCCTACCTTAAATTTCTAGTGGTATAATTCATGCATGATGATACGTGAGTCTTAAGGAATAAATGACGATTATCCCGCTAAAGACGGTGTGGCCCACTTAGGTAATTTTTTTTTTCTGTTATGAGACCATAATGAAATCATTCGGTAGTGTTTTCGTTTTGTCATTGTTCTACCCATGAGAGGTTTAACGCTCATTCAGACATAAGTTTTATAACTGAAGAAAAATTCTAACGTGTCTTCGTGTAAAATATTTGCATCAGAGTAAAAAATAAATGTATTAAATGAGAGTCAGCACTTCAATTAAGAAATATTCCCCGTCACCTGATACATGAAATGGGTAGGGTGTATCTTATTCAGTTCAATTAAACCTGGCAAGCGTTTTCAGTTCGATCTTCTAAATTTAATAAAAGATAGAAATAATCTGCAATTGGAATTTAGATAGGCTACCAGTTGCTGTAGTGACGGCTTTGAATTCAACCACCCCAGAACGTGTTATCTTAGAGAAACTCGCACCAGTTTCCGTTGCGCATATTTCTAAAATAATTAATTTGTTTACCAAGTTAATCAAATAAGAGTCAAAATATAGATACCATTTATTATGGTCCTGGTATATTAGCAGCCAGGACGCAAAGTCTAATTCTCTAAGGTAACGCGAGGAGATGGTCACACAGGTTCAATATAAATTAAAAATATATAAAGAACCGGCATACAGCCAACGAGCAGTCATATAGCAAGTGTTACTAAAAGTCTACTCCCTCAGGCACCCAGACCACC